>NW_005178471.1:142322-151718 GCF_000341285.1 Galdieria sulphuraria
GGAGTTAACGGAAGAAATTCGCTACTCACGCTTATCGATTGACTTGTATCGTCCATCACCCTAGTCGTTGAAAGTTTCAAGTAAATACCACCAACGTTGAGAGCACCGACTGCAGTCATTATCATAGTTCCATACTTCCACTCTCCTGATAAAGTAACACTTTCATTAAGTGACAACAAACCAACCACTCTTTTCATAACAGCCTAGTTTCCTACTCTTATTCCGTTGCGCTAACCAGATAGGTATAGTCAATAGTTACCGGTGCAACAGGTAATAATGATCCTGTATGGTGACGACACTGTTGAATATGCCAATCGCAAGGTGAGTGGAAGTTGTGATAGTCTCCTGGTGCCAAATAGGTTATCAGAAAGAATAGGCTTTTGGTATCGTCTCCATAGTTTTGATAAGGACTCCCATTTCCGCAAGGTATCAAATGGGTCAGTTTCCAAGGCATACCTTTTACCTAACAACAAATATTTACGTGAAAGGAGGCACATAAGTTTACACTGTCCCACTCACTTGTTCTATTTGATCGTCGACAACTCTTCCACAGTTGACAACCGTGCCATCACTAGGCGCATTCAAAACAGCGTGTTCTTGAAAGACTCTTGCTCCAGGTCTCAAGGATCTTGCAAAGAACTGGTGCAAGTTGTGATAGTTGGAAAGCGGTTCACTGAAAATACTTGTTGAGAAGCGTTCTCAAAAACGATTTACTTACCTTGCCTCTTCAGCGTTACAACCAAATATATTACAATAACATCGATAGGTTGGTTCTCGCAGTGGAGTTGGAAGATTTCGACTTCCCAACCAAGCCCAACAAGCAGTGATAGTTTTCAAGGGTAACTTTTGTAAGTATTGAACGGTATGAGGTTGGAATGGTTGTACTCGTTTATTCAGGTCGGAGTCCAGTCTTTGAACAGCAACAGTAGTAGCCAGAGCTGTTCCTGTTGTAATGGAAAGTGTGGCAACCAACACATGGCGAAAACGCATAGGAAAAAAATCAAAGTGATTAAATGTATGTTTCATAAGGATGATTCAAGTATTTCATTTAGTATATGCTATCCATATATAAAGTTGTATTCCCCATACCTGACAAGAGTCTTTCTCTCTTCACAGAAATTTTATTTCCCGATGCATTTCAAACACAACCACAACTCCCGCTCCTGGATAGGCACCCCCATGATGGATAAATCCAACGTCCGTAGAAAGGACCCAAGGCGGTAACTGGGAATTGACTGGGACTCTTCCAAAAGGGAACCTCCCATCACCCTATCATCCTTGTTCCTCCAGGTGAAACGAAAACAAACAAGGCCGGTGCTTGTTATATATGCCTTTTGTAGGGTAAGTAGTCATCGTGATATTTTTCATGGTCTTCCCTTGTTTCCTGTGTACTCATTGCCAGTATTCCAAAAGGAACAAAGAGCAACTCGCAGCACCCAGCTATCGGATATACAAAAGTTACTGAAAGCTACAAACTGTTGCGATGGAAAACTTAAAGTTACAGGACAACGTGTCTTATATGGGGGGTATGCAGAAACAAAGACTGTTTGCTGATATCGGAGTAAAAAGAAAGTCGTTCGACCACTTGGACAGAAGAGAGTCTGAGTGGTTGGATTCAAAGCTGGACACTATTGGTCCTAGGAGATCCCAACTTCCCTTTTGTAATGTTCCACTAGGGGATAAAGTTGAACCCTCATCAACTATCGGCTATCACTTGTCAACCACCAGAGGAAGAGCTTCAAGCTTTCATGGTTATATCTCTGACGCTTATCAACAAGCAGTGGCCTCTGCAAAACGCGATCACTGGAAAATTCTAGTTATCAAAGCTACAAGCCACGAAAGAATCCCACCAAAGGAAAAACATGTATTTCAACTAGTACAAGGCAGTCATTGGGGTGGAAGTATTGAGAACCGTGAGGCACCGTGCGGTTCTATCTATAGACAACTAGGCAAACGACTCTTAAGTGAAGAATGGATAGTGGTTCTGAAATCTCTTGTCGTATTTCATAGAATATTTAGAGAAGGCAGTGACAGCTTTGCAAGTGAGGTGTCAAGGTCTTCCAGTGCCATATTTAACCTTCAAGGCTTCAGAGACTCTTCTCATGGTGGTTGGAATCACGTACCTTTTATTCGTTGCTATGGACGTTATTTGGAATCTTGGTGTAGGACGAAAGCAAATATTCATTTCCCAGAAGGTCCCGTGTATACCGATATTCCACAAGTAGAATGGACTGATGCTAATGCATTTGAGAATCATAATGAAAGACCGTCCCATGCCATTCACGAACATATGAAAAAGACAAAGTTTCTATATGGACCCCATCGCTATAGAGAATGTTCCATCGAACAGCTTCTAGAAGAACTCCCTTGGTTATTGGAGAATCTAGAATGTCTAGTTTCTTGTGAAATACAAGGAAATATGAAGAGATGTCCTATTGCATTGGCAGGATTTTCACTTATTTTATCAGATAGTTATCGTCTTTGGAATGTGATTTGTGATGCAATGGAAAACCTTGTAGAGAGCTATTTCTTTTTGCCGTATGAGCAAGCAAGAGAAGCCTTAACTGTATATGGACACTTTTTGAAATTGGTAAGTAATGCAGTTGAAAGGAATCGAAATGCTCATAGTATCGTATTTTCCAGTTGAGGAAACTGAGAAAGTTTTTTGAGTCGGCAAGGATGATAAATGCTCAAGTAAGTGTACCCGAAATTAACAGGATTCCTTCCAATATCGCTGGAGAAATGGAGCGTTATCTTAGAAAGGCATTTCTAGGAAAGAATAGCCACAGCACTTGTGTAAGTCGTGGTTGTTCGAGTCGAAAGAAAGTATTGGATAGTTATCCTGGAATGGATTTGGCACCTATTCCCATACCTGAAGCACAATTTGGACCAACTAGCGTACACTCTTCTTCAGGAATATCTAAAAGGAGAACTTCCACTGTACAACATATGATAGGTAGTGAAGCAGAAGCTAATAATCGACATTATTCTGCTTCTATTCAAGAGACACATCCTAAGCATAACAATTATTATTATTATGGAGATACATCTACACCTGCGTCCTATGTTGAAAGAGGAAAGGCTCATCGAAGAAGTGTTTCTGGAAGTTTCTATAGCAATGGTCGACTGTCAAACATATCACAGACTCAGTTGCCATCTTCTTATATTCCTCCATCAGCTCCTTCTGAAAGATCCAGTTCGACCTCTCAACGTAGTGGTTATGGGATTTCTTCCATGCGATATCCCAATCGCTTCTTACATAGGCAGGAATATCCTCATGTAGTGAATTCGCCAAGTGAATCATCATCAAGTAGACTTAAGAAATCAACCAGGTCTCTATTTACGCCAAAGCCATCTTGGAGCGTCTATGCTGGTCCACACGAAGAAGGATGGATATACAATCCGAGAAAATATTATTATTATGGAGAGGATCTCAACCTTCATGATAACAGAGGATATACTGTGAGCAGTTCTCCACAAATGGCAGAGAGGCATTATCGACGTGCCTATTCTCTGCCTTCTGCACAGTAGAAGAAGAAAAACGTTGATTGTGCATGTCTTTGAGTTTATAAAAACGGTTTATGGTAAATTCAACAAGTACCTATTTGTTTCTTTCTTTTATCAAGTATAGTTGTATTCAAAAGCAATAAAGATATTTTCATCTCAAAAAAATGAAGAACTGTGCTGGCGGTGGGAATTTCGAACCTTTTTCGATCGGTATTCGAACCCACGCGACTTTCGTCAGTAGATCTTGAGTCTACCGCCTTAGACCACTCGGCCACACCAGCTCCTTCTTATCCTCGAAAAAATTATCTATTTCAACAATGGAATCTGATGGGATGTCCACTTTCTTTTATATGATTGGTGGGTTTGCTCTTATCGACATTTTTAAGGGGCCCGACGTCCATTCACTTTGTATCATTGTAAACATTTTCTTTTTGAATTGTGTGCTTGTCGTGAAAAAATATGTCCAAGACACAAAACAAAGCTTCCAACGGTTCGGTCGCTGCCATTCCAGAAAGTGAGTACAGAGTGAAAGACATGAGTCTTGCGGATTGGGGCCGCAAAGAAATTGAACTGGCAGAGTAAGTGAGAAAAGTCCGGCAAGCTGTTGCTGACCTTTGTTTTGCAGGGTAGAAATGCCTGGACTAATGGCAACAAGGGAAGAGTTTGGACCGTCAAAGCCATTCCAGGGTGCCCGCATAATGGGCTCATTACATATGACTATTCAGACTGCCGTTTTAATTGAAACACTGAAGGAACTAGGTGGTGATATTAGGTGGTGTTCTTGTAACATTTTCTCCACTCAAGACCATGCAGCTGCAGCAGTTGTTGCACAGGGTTCAGCTTCAGTCTTTGCTTGGAAAGGAGAGACTGTTGAAGAATATTGGTGGTGTACTAATCGTGCCTTACAGTGGCCAGATGGAGAAGGACCCGATCTGATCGTTGACGATGGTGGTGACGCTACTCTTCTTATCCACGAAGGTTTTAAAGCAGAAGAGGTATATGCGAAGAATAAGACGTTACCTGATCCCTCTTCCACTGAGAATCGAGAGTTTCGAGCAGTTCTTTCTATAATTGCCGAGAGTCTCCAGAAGGATCCACAGCGTTTCCATCGTATTGCTCAAAGGTTAGTAGGAGTTTCTGAAGAAACCACCACTGGAGTGCATCGTTTAATCGAAAGAGCTCGCGAAGGTTCTTTACTATTTCCAGCCATCAATGTGAATGACTCGGTTACCAAGAGCAAGTTTGATAATATCTATGGTTGTCGCCATTCACTTCCGGACGGTATTATGAGAGCTACTGATGTTATGATTGCCGGGAAGAAGGCTGTCATTTGTGGTTATGGAGATGTTGGAAAGGGATGTGCTCAAGCCATGAAAGCTGCAGGAGCCAGAACGGTCATTACCGAAGTGGACCCTATTTGTGCTCTTCAAGCTTGCATGGAGGGTTACGAAGTTGTATTGTTGGATGATGTTCTTTCTGACGCAGATATCTTTATTACTACCACTGGAAATAAGGATATTATAATGGCACACCAAATGGCCAAGATGAAGAACAATGCCATCGTTGGCAACATTGGACACTTTGATAATGAAATTGATATGTCAGGTTTAGAGAAGTATCCGGGAATTAAGAAAGTGAATATCAAGCCTCAAGTTGACCGCTTTGTATTTCCCGATGGACATGGCATTATTATGTTGGCTGAAGGTAGACTTTTGAATCTGGGCTGTGCAACTGGACACCCCAGTTTTGTTATGTCTTGCTCTTTCACCAACCAAGCAATGGCTCAATTGGAATTGTGGAACAATCGTAAAACTGGCAAATATCAAAAGAATGTGTATGTTTTGCCAAAGAAACTTGACGAGAAGGTTGCCAGATTGCATCTCGGGAAGTTGGGAGCTAAGCTTACCAAGTTGTCTCCAGAACAAGCTGAATATATTGGAATAAGCCAAGAGGGACCTTACAAACCAGATACTTATCGCTATTAGACAAGTTTCCTTGTTTTGGTAGATTCCGGTCGTTTTCGATAAATGTGACATGTTGTTTGAAAATTGTTGTTGGGTTGTAAGACAAACGTATTGTCTTTGAACCACACAAGTTCAGGACTTTTAGGTTTAGATATCGTTTCGTTTTCTACAACAAAAAATCACTCTGACTCTTCTCTACTACTTCCCACTCGTTATATACACTATTATCAATATTCCGAAGAATTTGGTTCAACTCGTTATAATAGTAACTATCTTCTTCCCTCCCTTCCGATTCTAACTTGTCGACATGGTTGTTCCCTATAGATGCCAAATAACGATCTCTTTCACGTTCCAGTTGCTGAATTCGTTGTATCAAGATTGCATTCTGACTTTCCAACCTTTCCACTTTTTCTATCAACGCTTCTTGCTCATTCTTGTTTGTTCCTACAAAAGGTTGTGAATGGGGACGCCGAGGTTCTTCTTCATTCATAAAGGAACTAGTTTCCCTATTCTCTTCTTTCTGACCACAATAATGATATGCTTAACACATACAACACTTTCATTTACTTACCCATACCGCTATTGAAGATGACCAGTTGTCACCTCGACTGGTCACACTTTCTGTGTTGCTCTTATCGTTTGTAGGACGATATGTTTGAGACGACTGATGACTTTGTTTCTGAGATGGATCAACCATAAATAGATTTTCTCCTGATGAAGAAACTATCCAAAGACCATTTGCCAACTTCAATAACGAAGATATGAGAACTCGAATCTCCTCATCGTCCACACTAGTAGCAAACTGTACATGATGTTGTTTTAAAGTACTTGCAGAAAGTGAAAAGCCGAGATGCATCGCTGCACTATGCGCAATCAGCGGAACTATGGCTTCTTCTATCCCACAACGTCTCTCACACAATTGTCGTCGAAAATTCCTCCAAAGACGTCGACTCCATCTCTTCTCTCTCGTAGCAATTTTCTGAAATGCTTCATCGCTGATATTTGGGTCGCTTGCTTGAAGATGGAAGCTTTCTTGTCTAAGAATTTCTTGCATCACAGCACCTTCCAAAGTGGTCGTCACCACTGGCAACGAAATAGAAAACAAAGGAGGTTCCACTACCCCGAATGATGAAAACAGTCGAGCCTCTTCATCTTCCGCAATCGACGAATGGTCTTGTAAAATATAGCTGACTTGTTTGTACGGAAAGGTAAAATCGTCCGTTACGGAAAGATTGAAAGGATTATAGCTGGCTCTTCTTCCCGTACCTTCAAATACTCCTACTACACGACGTAACGCTTCTTTCATACCAGGAAAAGCAAATGGCGTCTCGTCTTCAAACTCGTCACAAGTTTCTTCTTCAGCGTTGACTGATAAACTGTATTTTCGTTTCGGTTCCACTTGTAACACCAATTCCACACTACCTTTTAGTTTAAACGGTAACTTGGAAGGTGGTGGTGTCTCGTACAACACAAAATATTGGTGCACCGAGCGCATTGCTTGGCGCCACGATAGAAGACATATGTTTTCGTTATACCAGTGAACCTAAACAAAGATATAAAACTTCACAACACAAAGATAGCTGCAAACCTCCAAAAACTCTCCATTCTTCAAATCCATAGCAAAGCGTCGACAGTGGGGTTCGTTCAATGGACACCAAGCCTTGGAAAAAACGTCGTGAAAGTTACCGATGCTCTAACTCAAAACGCTCAGTCAGATAAGGATGAGATGAAACTTTGACTTACGTAACCTAGAAGAATTCCGTTGATAACACCTAACGGACGATTCACCAAGTCCAAAGTTTTCTTCTTCTGTCCATAAAACATTACGTGACGAAACTTTAACGAGTTTCGAAACAAGGGACAAGGAACGCGTGGTTCTTCTCGATGAAGTAACCAATAGCTGGAAGGTGACTCTTGTAAAAGTCTTAAAGAGAAGCCTCCCATATGCTTTCCTCTTTGCCCAAGTTACGAAATACTTGTTGATAACCCAACAAACAGTTGATGATGTTCAAGTCGCCAAAATAACTCACTAGGAAATAAATGGTAAGGCTTTGAATAAAAAACCCACATTTGGTTTTTGTTTCAACAGCTATTTGCTTATGCTCCTCAAGGAAAACACATTTGTGCAAGAACAAGTAACTTGTAATTCACCAATCTGTTAATGGCAGCGATGGCCGAGTGGTTAAGGCGCTAGCCTGCTAAGTTAGTGGGATTTTCCCGCGTGAGTTCGAATCTCACTCGCTGCGTTGTTTTTTTTTGAGTTTTTCACGTTACTGCAAAGTCACGAAACCAGTATACCAATCATTTTGAAAGCTACAAGTTCACTTGTGAGGACGAAACGTTGTTTTATCCACTTTGTGATGGGAACTAAACCAGGTCTTTTAGTCGGTTTGCAATTTATTCCATTGCGTTTGTAGAATATATATACATAACACACACACACACACACACACAGAGAGA
Source organism: Galdieria sulphuraria (assembly GCF_000341285.1). Lineage (NCBI taxonomy): Eukaryota > Rhodophyta > Bangiophyceae > Galdieriales > Galdieriaceae > Galdieria > Galdieria sulphuraria. Next base: position 150,254 of record NW_005178471.1, read on the forward strand.
GAGAGAGAGAGAGAGTGTGTGTGTGTGTGTGTAATAGAAAGAAAGAGAAACATAGTAATAAATGGAGGCTATTTTCACAATAAAGAACGAAACCATCAGATATTGGCAACTAGAAGAGACCCATAAAAGATTTTCTTCACGAGAGAGAGAGGGAATTTTGAAATCCCATTGAGTGGATTCGATTTCTATCCACTGCAAAGACAATACGAGTGATAGTAAGTTCATCTTCCTTATGACTGAGACCGTGGAATCGGATGCAGTGCTAGCAAAAATATTAGCAGAGGAAGAAGCTGCCAATTATGGTAGTTTTGTAGATAGTGACAAGCTTTATGATAGTCGAGGAATGAGTCGGAAAGGTCGCAAAAGTAGTTCGGACGACGAAGACGAAGACTTCGTACCTGGAAAATATAAGTCATCAAAGAACCGCAATAAAACAAACGGTATGAATACTGCTGAGAAGAAGAAAAAGTCAGTTTTTGCTAGAGAGCAGTCCATTGTCGAAACTGGAGGACAACGCGATGAAGAGAAAAAGAGAAAGGCTCCTTCTAAGTGGACGGAAGAAGAAGAAAAGCGTTTTCTAGAAGCACTGAATTTATTTGGAAGAGATTGGCAAAAGTGTGCAGAGTATATGGGCACCAGAGATGCTAACAACTTCCGAAGTCACGCTCAGAAATATTTTATTCGACTCTATAAACAAGGCTTACCTGTTCCACCGAAAGTTGCAGAAAGTGGACAAGGTCATACTTTATCGGGCAAACCACTTGATCCTAATTCGGCTGCTGCGCGATGTTATATTTTTGGAAAGGAGTATAGAAAGGAATTAGCCAGTAAGAGGACTTCCTCAAGTCAATCGAAAGCAGTTGAAAAAGAGAATCAAATATTCAATATTCAAGAGCCATCTTCCAATGAAGTGGATGAGGTTGAAGCACAGATGTTGATGGACTTGGAAATGTCTCCAATTGAGGAACCAGCAAGAACTTGTGAAGAGAATGATCAAGTTGCAAACCATCCTAAGAAAGCAAAGAAAACTAAAAGTGTTTTACAAGTTTGTGAAGAAGGCGTTTCCTCTTCTGTGATGGACTACGATGAAGAAGGTAAAACGGAATATACTCGTTCACGATTGAGAAGGATAAGACCCAAAACTGGAAATTATACGTCCATTCTTCAAGGAGCTGTTGATTCTTCGACTGAATTATGTTTTGTAGAAACAAGAGAATATCCCTCTGATGTATCTCCTGAAAGGGAAGGTTCACAACCATTTCATTTACAAGTAGATAACATTGCCTTGATTATCATGGACTTTCATTCACATTTAACGCAAGTAGAGATTATTGGATTTTTAGGCGGTTATTGGAAGCCTGAAGAAAAGAAAATCATTGTTTTAGAAGCATTTCCTTGTAGAAGTCTCTCTCATTCTCATTCAGAGGATGATCGTTATTTTTCTGTTGAAATGGATCCAGAATCT
>NW_005178471.1:151738-278265 GCF_000341285.1 Galdieria sulphuraria
CTCGTTCGTTTTGCAGCCTCCCATCCAGAACAACTTGTCAATGTACCTCTAGGCAAACACATATATGCCAGAGCTTGGATCAACGGAAAGGAAGTAAGAAGACCTTATAATCCCATCAATAAACCCAATCAAGTGGGTGGTTGTTTTGATATTTTGGTCAAGGTGAAAGAGTTTTTTCCAATATATTTCATTGATGGGTTGAACGATAACTTATAGATTTATCCAGCTCCGTACGGTCTCTTTTCTAGATATTTAGACTCATTAAAGGATGGTGATTGTGTCGAATTCCGTGGTCCGAAAGGCAAATTCGAGTATCAAAGAAATATGAAGAAACGTCTTGGAATGATAGCTGGAGGAACTGGAATAACTCCTATGTATCAGGTTTGTAAAATAGATTGGGTTGTGAACAATATTTCCCATATTTTGTAACTATCTCAGTTGATAGAGACGATACTGAATGATCCATTGGAACGAACACAAATAAGTTTGATATATGCTAATCATACGGAACAAGATATTATCTTTAGAAACAAATTGGAATCTTTTGCATCTCAATTCCCCAATCGACTGAAGCTCTATTTTGTGTTGAATCAAGTAAGCAATACATATAGAGTGGTTGATATAGATTATTCAGACTCTTTTTTGCTCATAGCCGCCTAATTCATGGTCTCAAGGGATAGGTCTTATCAATGAAAAGCATATACAACATCACATAGGTTATGCATCTCCTTCTACTAGGGTAAGTATAATGATTGGATAAAATTCTCAATTCTAAAATTTTACAGATTTTGGTTTGTGGTCCACCTGCAATGACCAAAGCTATGATGATATTGTTGAACAAATTGGGCTACAAAGGAGAAGATATTTTCAAGTTTTAAAATTTATTCTTCTGTAGAATGATTGTCTTCGTCCATTGTGGATATTCTTTCCGGTTCTTGTCCATCAAAATATCTTTCTTCGATATCATTCTGTATCCATTCCATCCCATCATAATCTTCATTGTTGTCTATAGAAGAGTAATCAAAGAATGTTGCATCATGTCCATTTAGAAACCGTTGTCTCATAATAACCAAAAGTTCTTCTCTGCTTTGTTGAAAATCATCCAACGTCCAATTGGAAATATCACTTTCATTCTCTTCATCACTTGCTTGTTCCATTAGTTGTTCCTCAATATACTCTCTTTCCATTTCATCCTTCATTTGACCAAAAGTATTCGAGTGCAACATCCTTCTCTTTGCACCAGACACTGAACTGTCTTTCTTCTCCTGTCGTCGTTGCTGCATTCTTTTTTCAACAATATTCTTTGCGTCAAAATATTCCAACAAATAATGGGTCAAAGGCCGAACAGGTTCTTTTTCTGGAATATGATGAACAACTTGTGATTTTTTCTTACTTGCAAAAGTTTCTTCTGAAGCTCTTGAGGGATAAGCGTGAATAACAGCATCATGGTTACGAATTTGTTCCAACTCTGCAGAATTGAGATAACTTGCATATCTACCCCATAATCTGTAATACAACAAAGGGTCTCTCAGCTCCATTTGTTCATCCGAAAAATATTGACCCCTTGATATGAGACTTTCCATAGCTGCCAGCCTTCTATTTCGAACAACGTTATCTTGTGAAGAACACGAGTCCCCTCTAGAAGTAGAAACTCAATACAACGTTAACAACTCAAAACCAAACCAACCTTTGTTTCCTTAATCTCCATAATTCCGTTTTTACCAACCACTCTTTTTCTGCAAGCTTCCCAAACAAAGATTCTCGTTCCATTTCACTGATAAAGAAGCCATAACGGTGCAAAAAGTATGCAGGGTTATCACATAAACAACTGTGAAGTTGTTCCACAGTTTCCTCAGAGTGACCCTGCTCATACAGCTCGTTTGCAAGTCGTTGAACTATTTCTAAACGTTCACTATTGTTCTCCATGAAAAGAAGAAACCATCAAACTTTTATTGGGTTCCTATCAACTTATACATTCATACAATTAGAGACATGAAAAGCAGTTTGAAAATCAGTTAAAGTATCTTAAAGATCTCGTTTTTCTCATGAATAGCTTTCTCGAAAGAATGAGTTCTTTTCTATTGTGATGGACGAAATGGACGATATTTTACAAGATACTTCTTTAGAGGTAGCTTTGTTTTGGTCTAAAATAGGAATATTTGTACTTAAAAGTGAAGAATGTTTTTCGAGAACCTGAACATTTTCGAGAGCAAGTTCCCGACTTTGCTTATACAAGCTATTCTAGTCCGAAGCAAGGCTATTCTTTCGAGAACATTAGACTCGTTGGAAAACATCCACTGTGGGTGCTTTTATTATTATGAAAGGCAGTCTATAACCACTATTGTTCCAGATGGGGTCAGTATCTGTGGAATGGTGCAGTTTTGTTGGCAGATATTCTCTCTGGTATGATTTGTTATTTCTTCGAGTGGACTAAAGGTGAAAGTTGTGGACAGGAGAAGCTCCCATTCCTTCCGTAGATATCCAAGTGCACAACAACCGAGTATTGGAACTTGGTAACTATTGTCCTTCCATTTTTGTTTATAAGTTAAACTGTTTTTAGGTGCTGGAGCAGCCGTGCCTTCGTTGATGGCTGCGTTACGTGGCGCAAGTCATGTATTGATAACAGATTATCCCGATAAAGAACTCGTGGAAAACATAAAATACAATGTTACTGAATATCTTCCAATGGTAGTGCCCAGACTTGGTATTTCTCTATTTCTGTTCAAAGAAGTGTGTTAGGAGATTCAGAAGAATGTTAAAGTTGAACCATTTCAGTGGGGAGATTCCATGTTTTTGGTTAGATATCAAAGAGAAGAATGTTGTTTTGACAAAATATTTTTGGCTGATCTCGTAAGTCGATGCCATCATACGTTTTCACTTAATATGTATTGGTTTCAAGATAAGCAATCACTATGCTCACCACAAGTTGCTTTTGTCTTGTAAGCAATTGCTAAAACCGGATGGTATTGCCTACGTATGTATGAATGATTGGGCTTTAAAGTATATATGAATGAAGAAGACAATCGTTAGGTTTGCTTTAGTCATCATCGACCACATGTCATAGAAAAGGATTTAAACTTTTTTCATTTAGCGTTATCTTATGGTGGGTTGTATAGGAAAGTTTTATGACGACTACCACTGACGACACAAGTACATAGGACTGAAACCTACACATCGGATCACCGTACGTCGTGACTGTATGTTCCCAAGTGATATTGGAGTAAGTCCATGGATTTCTAATTGCATGTTACTAATATCTCTAGTCTCAAGAAATAAGGTCGCAAGTTCACTTATGGACACTTTGTCGGAAAGAAAACGATTGAAGTGATTCCTTTTGAAAACTTGCGAGACTTGAAACAATTGATGGATGGGTTATGATAATAATATTATTCATTCTATTTGGTCTAGTTCAATGAGAGAATAGATAAACTTTTTATAGAAACCTAAATGCACATATGTAAATGAACAACACATTTCTATATAAAGCGAAGACTTTCAATTGCGGGTTAGTGATGGTTGAGAATGATACGTTAGAGCGTTGTTCCTATTGAGAATTGTTCAAAGTTGAATATGCACAAAGCCTTGCGTTTAGTGGTTGTAGGAACTGGTAGAATGGGTAAAATCCATATCTACAACGCTGCGACAAGCTTGAAAGTAAAATTAGTGGGAGTTTATGATATTCCAGAAAAGAGAAAAGAAGCTTCAAAACTTGTAGCAGAAACGGGATCCAAACTCTATGAAGATTGGCACTCTCAAGTATTAGCAAATACAGAAGTTGATGCTATCGTCATCGCCTCACCTACGCATACCCATAAGACGTTGACTTTGGATGCGTTGGAAAGTGGAAAGTCGGTATTATGTGAAAAGCCTTTGGGAGAAGACTTTATAGAAATTCAGGTAAGAATGCATTTTTCATTTGAATAAGTAGCAACTAGACTATGTATAGATGTGTCACCAGAAAGCAAAGGAGAAGGGACTCACGTTATTGATTGATTGGAATAGACGACTCGATCCTTCTTTTATGAAGCTTGTATCAGAAGTACGCAAAGGCTTCATCGGGCAATTGCAAATCATCAGAGTTTCAGGTCGAGATCATCCTGTGCCACCTTTGCAAGTAAGTTTTGACACCGTCTATCCGAATTCTTATTTCGATAGTTTCTTCGCCATTCTAATAGTTGTATATTTCGAGATATGATTGTACACGGTGAGTAGTTTTTGTTGTTGTGGCTTTGAATGGTTTATATATTCATATTGCTGTTAGATGTTGATTTGGTGAGGTGGATAATGAACTCGGAACCCATTTCAGTATATGCTACTGCAACAAGTTGCTTACCAGAATTAGCTGGTTCAGGCATCTACGATACGGCAACTGCATTGATGGAGTTTAAAAATGGAGCAGTTGCCATGTTGGATAGTGCAAGAAATGCTTGTTATGGATATGATCAACGTTTGGAAGTTTTTGGTGACAAAGGAATGTTGTCGGTAGAAAATTTTCCTTCGAATGGTGTAACGTGGTGCAATGAAAATGGAATAAAAAAGGAACCCTATGTTTGGAGTTTTCCCCAACGATATCAAATATCTTTTCGCAATGTATTGGAACATTTTGCTGATGTTGTGTTGCGAAAACATTTGCCTATGTGTAGTGAAGAAGATGATGTAAGTATAAAAGAGAATGTTGTTGAAAATAGATCAACTTGGAGGTAGTTTGGTATTTACAAGGTCGTCTCAGCTATGAGTTTATCAGCTTCATTGAAAAGGCGTGTATTTTTGGATGAAATGAATGAAAAGTTTTTATTACAACAAAATACAAATCATAAGTTGTGACAACTATTTTGGAATAAAATCAAGTGTCCATATCAATGACTTGAAAGAAGGAAGAAGCAAGATAAGTGGCACTAGAATGGGTGACAGACAGACAGTTCTTGGATATGCTTTCATGACAACAAAAAGTATATTCCATAAAATAAGACTTAACCAAGGCGAGTGAGCCATGGAAGTTTATTCAAATCTAAATTTCCACCAGAAATAATCACACCAACTTTGTTCAAACCTAAACGTTGAAAGTCTTTGGTTAAACAAGCAGCTGTAGATACTGCTCCTGAAGGCTCCACTACCAACTTCATTCTTTCGAAAATCAACTTCATTGCATTTATGATTTCCTCATCGCTCACAGTGATTACTTGTTTCACATGATGATGAACAATAGTCCAAGTCAAGTCACCTAAACTTGTCAACAGTCCATCGGCAATAGTATGAGGACTCGTTTGAGGAATAAGAACACCACTTTCCAATGACTGCTTGGCATCATCAGCACCAGCAGGTTCTGCTGCCAATATCATACAATGTGAAGATAAATGCTTTGCTGCAATACAAGTGCCAGAAATAAGTCCACCACCACCAATGGGTGCAATGATTGCGTCCAGATCAGGGACCTCCTCTAAAAGTTCTGCAGCAGCAGTTCCTTGGCCTGCAATGATATCTCTGTGATTATAGGGTGGTATATATTCTCCGTTTGTCTGTTGAATCACTTTCTCTGCAGTTGATTCCCTCGCTGGTAGGTTGGGTTCACATAAGATGACGTTCCCACCATAACCTTCTACTGCGTTTCGCTTTACTGAAGAAACATTGGAAGGCATAACAATATGCGCTTTCAAACCTAAGAGACTTGAAGCCAGTGCAAGGGCCTGAGCGTGATTTCCAGAACTATGCGTGACTACATCGGTAACTTGAGGTTTTGAGAGGCGAAGGGCACTCAAGGCGTTGTATGCACCTCGAAACTTGAAAGCGCCAATTCTTTGAAGATTCTCACACTTGAAATAGAGTTGACTACCAGATAGATTATTCAAATAGGTACTAGTAAAAACAGGTGTTTTATGAGCTACGCCATGAAGTCTACTTTGTGCCTTGAGAATATCTTCCCAACCAACCGGATCATTATTTTCTTCTTCCATAGAAGAATTCAACTCATTCGATCTGTGTGATTTGTTGCTCCAGCAGTTGTTGTATCTTTTGCTTCTTTTCATTCAAAAGGAGCATAAACTTTTTCAACATCTTTTCTTCCATTCTATTCTTTTCTTCTCTCGTCAAATGAAGTGCTCGTTGCAACTCTTGATTGACTGTTTCTTCACGTTTCACAACTCTTTCCAGCTCTTCATTCTTACAACGTAACATGGTCAATACATCCCAAATATTTTCTAGAAACGTGCCAGCTGCTTGACTTTTCAACTCCAAAGAAATGATAGGTAGTGGCAAGTCAGATAAAACAACTCTCATAACTTTCAAGTAGATGGAGTCTTGTGGCCCATTATCTTCACTTGTCAACACAACAACTGTCGTATCGTCCGATGGTTGTTTCAACGCATCTGCAAGTATTTCTATTCTACTTTTCGAGACTTTGACAGAAGTGCCCACGGTACTTTCATCACCTATCATTCAAAACAACCAATAAAAGAAACATAGAAAGATAGACACTTCAACAAAACAACAACATACCTTGTCCAAACCAAAAACGAGAGCCATCAGAAACAGAAACGGAAATAGTTACTTGGGTCATTCGAACCAAAGTAAGTAGTGGCTGTTCAGAGAGTGCAGAACCTTGAACATTCAACTTGCCACTCCAAGTCCAGTCCAACTGGCCAGTCATTCGATATGAGGATGAAAAATTTCAAGTCGTCGTGCCGATGGAATCTTCACTTCAGCTACTTGCGGCTCGTTTCAGATATGTAAGTTCCAAAGTGGCCCTATTTTCTAGAAGACTTGAGCTTGGTACAGAGTCTAAACGTCTATTATTATCTCAGTGGCTTCGAAAGGAACCTACTTATCGTTGGTCTAAACAAGCTGCTTCCAACTGGCGTAGTTTTCGTCCATCCGCCTTGGAACGCAGAAATATCGTTACATCTGACCACAATAGAAAGGAATGGCATATTCGGGAAACATTAGAAAAACAAGTTTCTGACTGGAATATTGCCAACTGTATTACGGGCACTAGGATAGCTTCTATTCCTGTTATTGCGTCGTTGATTTATTGTCAACAATACGAAGCAGCTTCGATGGGTCTTGCAGCAGCTGGTGTGACTGATTGGTTGGATGGATTTCTTGCTAGAAAATACCGTTTATCTACTGTACTTGGCTCTTATTTGGATCCTTTGGCTGATAAGGCAAGTATTTTATATCCCACGTCACCCAAAACCTTCGTACTTATCAAAAGTGCATAGTTATTGATCAACGCTCTAGTGTTTACACTATCTGCCAATCAACTGATACCTTTTACTTTGGCTCTACTTATTTTCGGTCGTGATGGTTGTCTCATCTTTGGTTCTGCTTACAAGCGTTGGGAAACGATGAAACAACTTGGAAATCACTCCCTATCCGATTTCTTTCACGTAAGACAAGAAAATTTTGATGGTTGGATGTTCTTTTTATCAAAGGTGAAAGGTATCTCGTATTGAACCGTTGAAAATACAACCTTTGGTTATCAGTAAATGGAATACAGCTGCACAGTTTGTACTGATTGGATATAGTTTGTTTCATGGAATGCATCCAGGTAAGTATTTGCTACAGATATAAGTGAGTTGATGATGATTGTATAGACATGGCCTATGATCATATTTACGTGGCTGTGATTGCGCTAACTACTTTGACTACGATTGGTTCAGGATTGGCCTACGTGTATCAAGTCTTTTGGAACAAAAAAGGAAATGTGTTTCAACGTGTTGCTATGATGAGGCAAATGAACCGACCAAAATATTTATAAACTCTTTCAACTCATGCTCAACATAAGTGTTTCCAAATAGGATAATTACTTTCAGATAAGTTTACTTGATGGACTTGTACTCCTAGAAAAGTTGAAATAGCTATACAACACATGCTCATATATATATATATTACCTTGTTCATTCCAGATGGCATATGAAAAGCCTTGATGTGTACTATATGCCCCATATTCACCAGCACAATTCTAAACAAGGCATGTCATCTCCCATCGTTTATCACAACGAAAAGCATTCACCAACCATAGCTACAAACGCAGCTTGACATTCCGGAACTTGGCTTCGTAACCTTGCAACTACTACTTCACAAGCTCTTTGTGGTCCCAATCCATGACGCATTTCTTCCACAATTTGGTAGGCACAACAATATCTTCACAACCCAATGAAAAATATTCCTCCATACAAACAACAAAAACAGACTTACTTCATTATAACATCTCCATCTCCAGTACTCGTAGCTGCTCCAATACCATTTTGAGCATATAATCCACAACCAAATATTGCGGAATCGCCCACTCTACCATCCTACCAACAACTATAAATATCTACATCATCATCAAACCTGCGCGTTCGTACTTGTTTGAAAGCTGCACCACTCGTTGCACAACCTGCGCCAATAACTGATTCCTTTGTAACATCATCGTATGTACAACAAATCAATCCCACAGTATCGCACAAATCGTTGCTCTTTATCACATCAAAAAAAAAGTTACAACGGAAACAACCCAATCATACCGCTTGATCACTCTGCTTTTGAAACTGTTCCCAACGTTGTCTAGCATACGGTGTTAACAAATTGGCATTATCAACTGACCGGAAACCATATTGTTCAGCTAATTTTTGGGCACCATAACCACAAAGGCAAGGATGTCGACTTTTCTCCAACACCAGACGAGCTATCGGTATTGCAGCTGGGAAGCCTTGTAACGATAACACCTAAAAATATATTACATATATGTACATATCCATCAACCAACCCATACTCTTGTAACTCACCGATCCTCCTTTCCCGTTGCCGAGCATAACAGCAGCATCGAGTTGTAGTATTCCTTCTGCAGTAGGCAATCCTCCATAACCAACACTGGAAACTTTCGGATCGAGTTCCACCGATTCAATTCCACGTACGATGGCATCGAGTAATGCTTCATTGCCTGTATTCTCATGCTTACCTAATATGGAACTTGCGTTTTCGACAGCTTGTAAACCAAAATCCCATGTGGCAATCATAACCGGATGAAAATGCATTGGGAGAGAGATGATGTTGTGGTTACGTTGGATTTGTTATCCATCGACAAAGTCATCCAAACTAGTAACAAGACGTTTTTCCACGTTCCTTTATGACAATAAGACAGAAAAGGATGAATTGATTCTCACCGTGACAGAAGGAGACCACGACACTCGGTTAGATCGTTTCTTACGTCGTCAGTTGGGTGGGAGACTACCACAGTCTTTTTTAGAAAAGTGTATTAGAAGAGGTTTCATCAAGATAGATGGTCAAACTGTAACGAGAGCTGGTGAGAGAGTGCGTTCGTCTTCTATTCTTTGTGTTCCCAAACAACTGGAAAGCTTCCGTGAAGCTGATGGCGATGGCACAGTAGAAAGGCAGAGACCCGTATTATCTCAACTTGTGAAGGAAAGAGTGCAAAATTGGGTGCTTTACAAGGATACCAACTTGATGGTTATCAATAAGCCTCCCCTTCTAGCTTGTCAAGGAGGAAGTGGTTTGAGGGATTCTCATCTAGGAACGCTACTCCCTGCTCTTTCTTTGGATAACGAAGAACCTCCCAAGTTGGTACATCGTTTAGATAAAGAAGTGAGTGGAACATTGCTACTGGCCAGAAATTCCGTTGCTGCCAAAAACTTGGCTTTACTATTTCAACAACGACAAGTAAAAAAGTTGTACTGGGCATTGGTCATAGGCAATCCTTTACCCACTCAAGGAGAAATTAGAAAGGCTGTGGATGGAAAAACAGCCATTACCAGATATCGGGTGGTTGAAAAGTTACATTCCGTTGCTGCCTGGTTGGAACTGGAGCCTATTACAGGTAGAAAGAGACAGTTGCGACTGCACTGTGCACAAGTTCTCAACTGTCCTATTTTTGGAGATGAAAAGTTTCCTTTCGATCGTTTGGAAGAAAATACGCATTTGGTGGCATATCAAGGCTTGTCTCATTTGCTACGACGACCTAAAGGAATTCATCTCCATGCCTATTCCATTTCCTTTCCAAATATAGAAACTTTGGATAAACCACAAAAGACTTGGAAAACAGTAACTGCTCCACTGCCTTTACATATGGAAAATACTTGGAATACATTAGGATTTCATAAGTAAACTCCAATCCATTTTAGTTAGAGACAATGACTAACTAAAATAAACGAGCACAAAACCTATGAACATCAACAAGGCTACTATCCAAAAAAGTTTGGAAATAGGATTCTCTATTCTTGGCTTTGTTCTCGGTTGCTTCTCCAACAATAACAGTGCTGAGCTATCCCAATCTTGTCTTATCCACTCGGAAAATAGTTGACAAAACGTTTTCGACTGTGCATTGAATCGGTGAGATAACAAAGCTAGTCTCCGTTTTTCCTGTACACTTGTTTTCAACGTATTCATAGAAGTTTCTTCGGACACCATGAAAGAAAGCAGGCCATTCAGTACCGCAGCAGTAGACCATAACGGATTCCAGGTTTCAGGATGAAAGTCACTCATAGATAAGCAAAGACGAGTATCCGTCTGTAAACGACCGTTGGGTGTACATAAATAGATGGCTTTCACTCAAGTAAATAACAGTAAAATCTCAAACTAGTATACAACTTACCAGGTGGCTTGTAAGGAAACTCTTTTGGGAAAATCAACTTTCCTAAATAAATACCTCCTTCATAACAGGTATCGGGAGGTCCCTCCAAAATAAAGTACCAAGTTAGAAAGTTTTTAGGACACGGAACAACATGTATATATTGTGGAGGGTCCTTTTGTAGTCTTTTGAGTTCCTGTGTAAGTCTATGCTATAAAGTGACAAAAGTAAAAAGTATATTACGATATCAATCACACTACTTACGACGCAAGTTTGAGCTGCCATGAACAATTTATTTCACAAGATAGTTACGAATAGGCTCTCCCGATAAATCTTCCAAATATTGAACCACTTGCATTGTCTTTTCTTCGAGTGTTTCATCTTCCAAACATTCTGCAAGTAAAGGTAAAGTTTCAGGCAACAATGAAAGGAAACGATGGCCCAAACGGTGTATCATCTGTTCGACACACACCATAGAAACTTGTTTCACTTGATCCTTATCTCTACACTTGATAAGAAGAAAACGATTCAACGAAGCTAATCTTCTCTCAGAAGCAACAATAACATTATTATCACTATCTTTTTCATCGTTGACGGATAACTGTTTCGCAATCTTCTCCGCGAACAAACTTATCATGGAAGCCAATACATTTGCATCGATCATAGTAGCATTGGAATCAAGTCTACTCTCTAAAAGATGGAAGATACTGTCAAAAAGGGATTCATCTCCATGACTTGGTGACTCCATTAGATATTCCCGTATCGCATTCACTGCTTCCATGATTCCTCGTCTCTCCAAAGACTTGCGATATCCAATAATTTGATTGGAGTCGGCAGACTGCCATTCCTTTTTTCTTTTATAAAACTTCCAATCGGTGGAATGATTCTCCATCTTCTTCCAATACTTTTCCAATGAAGGATAACTTGCGACCCAAAGACACCAATCCAAAACATAAGAAAAGTAAGGTAGAAAAAGTTCCCGCAAACCTTGAGCTAATGAACAAACGACCTTAAAAAAGGAGATGAGCCTTTCATAGCAACAACGAAAAGGACAAAGATCATCCCAATGATAAGGAATCATAAGTTGTGGACTGGAGAACTCTTCTTCACACCAACCAACTAATCTCATAAACAACACCTTAAAGTCACTTTCCATCAGTCGCAATGCTTGTTTTGTAAAAATATTTCCAATCTTGTTATCCAACTCTGCAACCTCCTCTTCATCTAATAATAAACCCATCTCTATGGATTGTCTTCGAATATCCAATGCTTTTAATAAACAACTAAAAATCTCATGTTGATGCGAACGAAGTTCCTTATTCGATACGTTATCAAACCATTTTTCCATACAGCACAATAGAAAATGTATTCTATGAATAGATATATCTTCCAAACCCGTATTTAGTACTGGCACCGCTACATGAACTCGAAGATGGCTCATAATCCTTTGCATTTGATCCATCACTTGTTGACCAAATGTATTTTTACAACTTGTCGAACAACATTTCAACATGGAACAAACACACGCAACACTCCAAAAATGGCTCAAATGATCTTGAAAACTGGAAACAAGAACAATGACGGCTCGAATATAGTTTTGTTGTTTGATATTTTGCTTTTTATCGTTGGCCATCTTACAACAACGTTCCCAAACCGTAGTGATTACCTGCAATAACTGTGGAACATATTCCACACAAGATATTCGTAGTCTTCTTATAATCGTACTCAAACAAAGCATACTTGAAGAAGCCAGAGTCTTTCTCTTCTCACAACAAAAACTCATCAGTGGTTGCAGTGCGGGTGATAATTTCTCCAACAAGTTTTCGCGAGGATACATATGCACACAAATATCTAAAGCAGCAATGGATGCCATTCGTAACTTACTGTCCTTCACTTGCACTTTGATTACAATCTCCAATATTTCAGGCAAAAGTTGAATACAAATAGAATGTTTGATTCTTTCCATAGTCCCATACCATGTTGCATGTTTGGTTTGTTTCCATTCTTCAGTATAAAGTAGTTGGGAAATACATGTTAAACCAAGATAAGCCATTTCATTCGACTCCATACTGAGAACATTTTTCATTGCTCGAATAAACAAAGGAAAAGGAAACAAACAAAGTATCGATGATGAATACTGTTCCTGAAACATTTCCATTCGGTCTTGGCTTCCAACAGAAAAGAAAAACACTCTTTCAAGTAAAGAGACAACACTTGTCTCCAAATGATATTCTTCAGAATCCATCCTCATCACACTATGGTCATCTTGCACATGCCAACTGCGAAACATTGGAGATAGTGTTGTGCAACGTACCCATTCTAAACTCAAATGAAATATTTCCTCTTCAAAAGTGGTATCCATAGTTTGCAAAAATTGTTCCACAACATGTATCTGTATGGTCAAAGGAAAACTAAACAATAATCTCTTATAGGGCTCCCAAAAAGTTTGGATATTTCGATCTCCACCTTGTCTCCTCCTTAACGTTGCGTCTCGTAGCAAATAAGAAAACAAAATAGTCTCCAACTTGCATTGACCCAGTGATTCGAAAATATTTCTTGCCAATAACAGACAACTTTCCGAGTCCAAAAAAGACAACAACTCAGTTATAAATGGAACAGTAATCATATCTTCCCTATCGTCTTGTGATAAAATGGCAATAACTGCAGGTGTTATATAAGATATGTTACTAATCACGTATTCCGTATTCGTCGTTCTTAACATCCATTTCAAAGCATTGGTAAAATTCTCCTTCAACTCGGAAGGAAACAAGCTTGTAAGATAACAAATCAAACGAATGAGTGCAGCGCGTGAAAATGCTCCTGCCCATGGCTGTTGTTCGTCTTGCGTAAATATTTTCAGATTCAGAGAGCCAATCGGAAATCGCTTCCCAAAATACTTGCATAGTCGATACAAAATAGAAACAATTAGTCCCTGTGCATAGGAAGAAGCGGAAGATTGCACTTCTTCGCCTCTATTTTCAAGAGCTTTTGATAATATGGAAAGATAAATAGTCAATGACTTGACCAAATGGCTCAAATCATCTTCATCGTTCAGTACATCAATGGATACATTAGCGAATACTTCCAACAACGGTATGGAACGCGATATTACCAAAGGCAATTCTTCCCAAGTTGCCATCTGCGAACCTTTGACCATATCTTCCAATTGAATGAGAAACAATGAAATATCTACTTCAGCCAACTTCATAATCAGTTGTCTTACTTGCAATACAACGACATCTTCCTGTTTCGTATCCATCCATAATTGAAACAAGACGAGTGCCAAGTCTTTCCATCTCTGTTGATTTCCACAACTGACTACGAATGGCCACCTCTGAAGAAATGCAATACGAATACTATCCGTATTCGATGTTATATGATTGAAATAAACATCCCATATACGTTGATTTTCACTGGCAACTTGTTGGTCCTTTTCATCTACAAATGTAAAATAACGAGTTATCAAAGAATACGTGTTTTGCAATTCATCCTCGTTCCAATCTTTCAAGTTGTCTTCCAAACGCTGCAATAATTCTACTACAGTTTCCAATAGCTCCAAAGAAATGGTTTGTTCTTCATCTATCGGCGCCAATAAAATGAGTAGTTGGATATGAAAATCGGAAAAATATTTCATTTCAAAACAGCTTCGCAACATGGCAACTTTAACATCATCGGATAATCTATAATGGACTAGTGGTACAGATGGATCTTGCATCTTTGAATCTTGAAGAAACATCCCCTTTCCAACAAGTTCTTTCTTCCTATCATCTATTTCATGACTTGTACATTTCCATGCGCTTTCGATAGCTGGTCGTGCCGATGGAAAATATTGATATAGAACAAAAAAGATAGACATTCTAAGGTCATTCTTCTTTTTTGTCTTTTCAACGAGGAAGTATAAAGCTATCCAAAATGGTCGAAAATGAAACTCATTATCGAACAATAAATGTACAATGTTTTCTTCCATACCACTCTTCGATAATTGGCAAATACAATCATATATCATTTCTCGATCAAACAGGCTCCATTTCCATTTGGAATTTTCCAGTGGAAACAAAATAGTAGCAAGTAGTTGAGTTCTCTTGGTAATACGAGTCCTCTCGTCGTCCATGGTTTGATAGAA
Source organism: Galdieria sulphuraria (assembly GCF_000341285.1). Lineage (NCBI taxonomy): Eukaryota > Rhodophyta > Bangiophyceae > Galdieriales > Galdieriaceae > Galdieria > Galdieria sulphuraria. Next base: position 166,426 of record NW_005178471.1, read on the forward strand.
CTGTTTCAACACACTCATACCACCAAAGAATAATAGGGAACCATTTGTTTCTAAAAATAGCCTTCGAAGAAATAAAGGATCCATCCAGTTTGCATGCTCTGTCCAAGCACTCTTCCATTCAGAATCAAGAGGCTTGTTTTTTGAAAGTCTTCCATCTGAAAGTATCCACAAAGCAATACATTCTACAAAGCACGTCATGAGCCAATATATCTTCTCCTTCAGTGAGTTGTTATGTTTTTCATCATCGCAAGTGGTACGTAAAAACATATTCAGGACAACCGAAATAAACAAAAGCTGGTGAAATGTCATTTGCATTTGCCACGGTTGTTTCTTTTCATAAGAAAGATTGTCCAAACAATCCTTCATCAACTTTTCGACAATGGATATAATATACGTCGACTCATTGGTTCTGCAACCTTCCTTCGTCATCCAATTGGTCAATACTGCAATCATAATAGAAACAGAGATATCAGTCTCATTACTTGTTGTATTCTCAACGCTATGATTCACTTCCTTTCTACTCGTTGCTCTACGCCACAAAGTCATCCAACAATGAAATGCAGCTTGCTTCACATCCGAATCCATGTCTGGATGGAATACAAACGACAGCAAAGTTCCCAATAAAGAAGGCGTTATACATGTTGACTCATCTACTTGAAGCAATGGCAACTTTTGTAACAATGCTAAAGTTATTTGCTTATCCATGTTGTCCACTTGTTTCCATATCCTTTCCAATCTACGTTCAATTGACCAGAAAAGCAAGGTACGGACTGAATTCTGTAACTTCACATGTTCTATAAATAGTTCTAAAACAGATTTGACAACTGATAAACAATCTTCCATATCGATATGACGAATCAAGGTTTCTGATATATTACGAAATATTTCTTCAGTGGAGTGATCTTCCTCCCTACTTGACTCCAAAGGTACCAATAAGTGTTGCTTCAACATTTTCAACGCATATTCACGAATAGCTGCTTCTGGATGTTCCAAAACACCTAACAAAGTTTCTGCTATAGTCTCATTGCCTTGATCAAAAACAGTCGAGTCCATTTCTTCACGATGAATAATAACTGGCAATAACATGGAACCACTAAATATACCAAAAAGAACTCCAACAAGTTGCTCTCGAATGGAAGCGTTCTTGGATTGTTTTAAATATTCTCGAATGCCCAAGTCGAGTTCTTGAGTATTTGCCATAGTCTTCAGTCGGCTCATGACCTTTTGCAAGCGTTGTAAAATAATGGATTGGGATTCTGTACTAGATAAAGCAATATTATTCGTATTTTGTGGTTTGGATGACAACATTTCCAGATGTCTTTCATAAAATTCCAATAGTTTCTTAATCAAGTGACCTAGGAACTCTTGTACAGGCATCAAAGTAAAGATTTGACACAAAGCTTCCAAGTAGTCAATATGGGTAGTCAATTGCTCAATCATGGAATGACACAGAGCTATCATAAATGGCTTACTGTAGTCAATATCCAACTCGCTCGCCAATTCCTTAAGTATTCTGACCAGAGTATTTTCATTCTTACACAACTGAGAAATATTTTCTGAGGTTAAAATGGCATCTTTCATTTCCTTTTTCACATCGCAATGATAAAAGAACAATAGCATTAAACATTTTACCAGAGACTTCAACAACTGATAAAACATGCTTCCTTTTTCCAATGGATAGACTGCCTGAGTCATGTTTTGCAAAGAACAAACTGACTCAAAACTACAACACAACGCATTCATACACGCTGACAGGATATCCGAGTTCAACTTGAATCTTTCAAAAAAGGTGCATAATACAACTACGCTTGCATTACGATATTCCAGTAAGGAGTCCCAGTCACCTTGTCTCATTTGAATACCTAAAAGGGTGTCCAAAAGAACATCTTTCATGATGATGTTGTCTTTCTCTCCAATCGTTTGCAACTTTTCCCTCACAAAGACTGCCCAAAATGAGAACAGCTGTGAAGCTCTGACTGAACGTTGTGCACAATCTTTTGCAGTTTGTGTGACGAATCTCCAAAGCCATAAAGGTGCCTGTTGTCTTAAAGTATTTCTTTGTAAAGACTCCTTGTGTTGACAGACTGGTTTCAAGAATGTCCAGCGAGTTGGTTCTAGTTCACAGGCACTCAACACTCGACTGAAAGGTGGTGTGGCATGAAAGGGTAGCGCCAAAGCAATTAGGTCATCCACGTTTCTCTTTCCTGCTTCCAGTCCTCTAATGAGCCATTCTAAACACTTGTGAGTTGCTCTTAGTAGGAAATAGGGAGAGGCCAGTAAACAGAATTCTCGAATTTCTTTATCTATACCCCTGTTCTCTTCATCATCCTTCAAATTTCTATCAATAGGATGCAATAAAGAAAAGATGCTGTGTTCAAAACGACAAAATCTCTGGTCCAAGTTTCTAAGAGTTTCCAAGCCTTCCACTGCAAGATTCAGTATTTGTTCAGTATCTAACTTTCTGGATACTTTGTCATCAAATAATATGGAAGGAGGTGCTTTTGTTCTGCGATAAATACAATCACCTCTTGCTTTTATATTTTCCAGTTGCTTAGCAAGTGCCATGAAAAGGGAAAAGAGGCGTCGATGATAATAATCAGAAAATGGCCGATGCTCTTCTCCTTCCACTTTTGTTTTATGAGGCTTTCTTTCCTATACTCCAAGACTTGGATTGTCTCTCTCCCCCACAAGTATATATATATTTTTTATTCAAACCAACATACTTTTGGCTTCCTTTAATGACTCTAATATCTGGTCATCTAGAGAAAAGTCAAAAGAGATAGCATTTCTTTTCTTCTTTTCTATAAAGTCGTTTTCATAGGAGTCTTTTAAACCCGAAACCAAATCCCAACGTTCCTTCCATTGCAATTCTCTTTCAGCTTTAGCACAACTACAGAAAAAGTGCTGTGGTCGAAATGGAAACGATTTCTTATCCTTTGGAACCTTTTTAGGATCATAATGGATCAACTCCAACTTATTGGGGTCTTTACCAGCTGCAATAGCACATAGCTTAGCAAAACCATCAAAAGTCACCGAATATCTTCCCTGAATATTATAAGTTTGTGAAACAGCTTGTTGATTGCCTAAAGCAAGAACCATTGCCTTTGCTAAGTCTTCTACATGACCCAAACCCGTAATATGTAATCCATGTCCAGGTATCGGAATAGGTCTATTTTGGTCGATGCGTTTGAAAAACCACTCTTCCACAGGATTATAATTGCGAGGTCCATAAATATAAGTAGGACGAATACAAGTAAAGGGTATCCCAGATTGTTTCAAATATTGTTCGGTTTCCAACTTTCCTTTGTGTCTTGAATTGTGATCAACTGCATCTTCTTCCCTATGTGGAAGTAATCCACTTTCCTTGTAGACACCAGCACTACTCATATACATATAATGTTGTATGGAATGGCCCAAACCATCTATCCATGGCTATGATAATATTATTACAATCCGCATTAAGGTTTCCTTTCCATTCTACTTGCCTTGCTATCTGATAATTCTCTTCCGTTATTATCAAAGATGGCATCCCATTTTTCACTTTGTACAACACGTAAAATATCCTGAGGATGGGTGCGATCTCCCTTTATCAAGTGAGTATTGGACATTCTTGTTTGGAAATCTTTCTCAGTTTCACCTCTTATCTATTCAAAAAGCACACAATAAGAGTCACCATATTGATATAATTATATATATATATATATATATATATATATATAAAAGAGAGAGAGAAAATATGATTTACCTTGAGAGAAATATCGCCAATAGGAACGCTACCTCGATTGAACAAGACAACTTGGTGACCAGATAATGCCAATTCTCTAGCAATATATAAACCACTAAACCTTGTACCTCCTATTAATAGTACTTTCCATTGCTTTTGGTTTACAAGCCATCACTTGTACTCCTTGACGACAACGGTTTCGATGAGTTCTATCACTCAAAGCGTTGGTAAATACAACACTATAATATCATTCCAATCACCTTGTAAATAGTAATCCATTGTTCTTTCTTAAGAAATGACTTTTAAAACCTGTTGTGGGTTGCCAAACAAAGAGTTTAGAGTCACCAGTAAACAACAACAACATGTGATCCATTCCCATCTCTATGTGAATTGAATACACAATGTGGATTATTCCATCTCCCATCGTTACTCTTCATCAGTTCAAACCCAAGTTCTTAACCAAAACAAAGAATATTGGATTGCCTTTACACTCTCCTTGTCGAAAGTCAACATGCTCTTTTGGCAGACAGATTTTGAGAAATATTCCTTTGACCATGCAAGAAAATAGAGGAATCATATTTGATTGTGATGGTGTCTTGATAGACTCTGAAGAACTACACAGAATATCTTACAACAAGAGTTTTCAACTCCATCATACAGGTAGAACAAGTATGCTTCAGACAAGTCTTGCAAGAATGACGTTACATAGGTGTGGTTTGGGACGAACCGTTGTATGAAATGTTGCAAAATACTGTGGGTGGTGGAAAAGAAAAGATAACTTGGTACTTTACAAAAGTGGGTTGGCCTAGTGGAATATCTACAGAAGAAGAGAAGCGTTTGCTAGTGAACAGCATACACCAAGTGCGCTATGTAATACCTTTGTTTCTTTGTTGTTCAATAGTTTGTAGGATAAAACTCAATATTATATAGAACTCTTACGTAAAAGCACGATACCATTGAGGCCTGGAATAGCACGCTTCATCGATGAGGTAGCTATTATATCTAGTTCAAAGATAATATTTCATTATTATTATTATTATTATTATTCTAAAGGCTTATGCTCGAGGATATCGTCTTTGTGTTTGTTCTGCTGCCAACCAACGTGCAGTTAATCTAGTTATGGAAAGAGTATTGAAGGAACGCGCTGGGAAGTTTTGTTTGGTCCTAGCAGGTGACGTGGTATCTCGGAAGAAACCGGATCCAGAAATATATTTATTGGCAAAAGACAAATTGGGTCTCTCAAGAGAGTCATGTGTCGTTATTGAAGATAGTCAGATTGGTAAGAAGCAACATTTGAAATGGAGTCCTTTCATATACTCGTATGTATATATATATTAGGTTTGCAAGCTGCCAAAGCTGCTGGTCTTCGATGCATAATCACTCCCAGTAAGTAACAAGGAGTTTATAAATGCTTTATTTATTGTAATATTACATTTCTATATAGCCAAATATACAGAGTCACAAAATTTTCAAGATGCAATTGCAGTATATTCTGAACTTGGAGATAATGTGCAGATTGATCAATTCTTTTTACAACCTTAATATCTCTTTGAATTCATATGGTGAAGTCTCCTCAATCAAACCAAAATAATAAAGTTTGGAAAACTCCTTTTGTTTCAGATAGGAAAGCCAACGTTTATCCATACCTTTCTCTGTGGGGCTAAAGAAGAGAACATCTTAAAAAGGCTATTATATGGTTCAGCTTGTGCAGCAAATCCAATACAATATAATATACTTTGTATTGAACCATTCAAAGTGGTAGAATGGATAGCTAAAATATTCTCTTAGGTAAACCATCATCGTTGCTGAGAACGACCAACGGCCAACATTATTTTTTATCGATCGTGTTTTCATATGGCAAAAGACTCCGATAGGAATGAAAACCAATCAGCTTATGTATCTTCAAAGCAGCAAACCTTCCAAATTGCCTTACACCGTTGTAGTTTCGTAAACTTTGAGACAAGTGCTGTAGTTGCAATCTGTCCTGATTGCAGTCATAGTGGCAACCAATTCTTTGTGGCTAGAGAAAATGGAGACCTGGAAACACGTAGTGCGTTTACAGGTTGGGCTGTTCAAAACTATGTTCCGAGTACTATAAAAACTGGAAAATTTATCACGAGCATAGTGGAGCTTGCAGTTGACAAAGTTATGACCAGTACTTTAGATGGCTTCTTAACAATATGGGATATGGAGAGAAGAACGCAACTGTATCAACAAAGTCCAGGTGGAGGAGCTATATGGTGTATGGAAGTGGACCCAACGACAACAAACGATACAAAGACAATTGCAATAGGTTGTGAAGACGGTCGAGTGAGGCTGATTCATATAGCAACCAGTCAATTAGCGGATGCAACGAACAGCAAAGATTTGGTCCAAGTAGAGCTGCTAGAAGCTGGTCAATCCAGAGTACTCGCAATAGCTTGGTCGTTAGAATCTACGTCATTCTTGTTGGCTACGGATGACTCTGGAAATATACGAAAGTTAGATACTGAGACACGAAGATGTGTACAAGTTATGAAGATAACCCAGCAAGGCGTACCAGCTGTTATATGGTCTGTAATTGCCTTAAAGGTAAATAGTAACCATCATTATTACGCTACCGGAGACTCTAGAGGGATTCTAACGATATGGGATGCAACCACCTGTTCTGTGATAAGCGAATTCGCCGTGGAGAATTGTAAAGGAGATATTACTTGTTTGACAGGTATTGTTCATGAAGATAGTCAAGACCCAAACTTGGCTTTACCAGATGTTGACATATTGTTTGGTGCTAGTGATGGAGGAATCGGTGCTATAAGGGGTCACTGGACATCAACAGAACCTAATAAATATCACTGGATTCCCGTGAGAGGCCGAAGCTTACATGCACGGGATGTACGAACAATAAAAGCTATCGGCAATCATCGTATCGTTGCGGGAGGAGCAGACTGTCGCATTTCTATTATAGACACTAACGACTTTTTCTCGGAAGCTCCTTGTATTCGTTTATATCCTTCAAGACAACCACACAGGCCATCTTGTGCTTCCTACTATCGTAACAAGGATTTACTTGTTGCAGAACATGACCAACATGTCGATTTTTGGAAGGGTAATTGTAAGATGATGGATAAAATTTTATTTAGATACAAATCTCGAAAACGAGATGGTCATATTTGTGCATCAGCAGTCTCGGAAGACTTTACTTGGTTTGCTGTGGCCACAACAACTGTTATTCGAATTTATCAAGTGTCATGGGTAGAGAATGGCACAGTGGCGATGGAAGTAGATCCATTTCAAGTCATTCATTCATGTGGTGGTGCTCGCCAATTGCTATGGATATATGAAAGCAATACTTGCAGTTATTTATTGGCACTTTCTAAAGAAGCAGAATGTATATTTCTGCATACAATATTGAGCAATCAAAATGCCGCTTCCATAGAGAAGCCTCGTTCGATTCAATGGGCTGACTGGATCCCTACTAAAGTGTCCAAAAATGCTTCAAACTCCTGCACTATAACTTGTATGACCCATGCTAAAGAGAGTACAAATGCAAGTGAGATGTCTTTGTTCTTTGCAGCTGGAGATAAATATGGTAATGTGTTTATTTTCGATATACGTCACTTGGACAGTCCGGTAGCGAGTTTGCAGGGGTAAGGATGTTTCTTTTGGCTCAACGTTTTGTTTCTCAACTTATATGTACGTTAGTTGTTTGTCGGAAAGTGTCGTTTCTATTCGTTTTCAAAAAAATGTGTTGATAGTGTGTGGTTGTCGAGGTCAAATCCAGTTGTTTAGGATCGAAGCTGACTCTGGGAAATGGAAGATGGACAGATTGTCATCATGGTCGGAGAAGTCAATGGAATGGGTTAAAGAACAGCTGATTTTGTCGCTTAACTTGTTACCTATCTATGGACTGGATATAGATGTCGACTCTTCGTGCTTTTTGATATATGGGCGTCATTACATCATCTTATTGCATTGGGAGCAGTTCGAAGAGGTCATCAACAAAGGAAACCATTTGGAGGATTCCATGGACCTTTCTGAGACTGGGAAACCAAGCCAAGACTCTAGCAGTGAAAGACACAGCACAATTGCAAAAAAAATCCAAAAAGTGCCAACGAAGAAACTAAAGATAATGTATCCATTAGAAAATGTTGTCTATGCTTGTTTCATGAGCGATCAAGAGAAGAAACAGACAACAGACAACATGATATCCATCTTGTGTTTGGAACATCGATGGGAAGATATGTTGAGCCACATGCCACCTGCAGTACTGAAGAAGAAGTTTGGAATCTAATCAAAAATGACTCTCCTTTATATGACCAAAATGGAAACACACTTCGTAAATCATCGATTACCTATTGAATTTGTTGTCTACAATATATTCCTCAGTTTCAATTCGGACCACCATAATAGCGTATCACTTGTCTCAATTTCCACAAAACTATCTACTATCTCGTTAGAACTACTAATAAAGGAACCAAATGATAATGGTTGATGATCTAGATTCCAACGAAGCCCTGTAGTTGTCGCCTCACGACAGATGGAGCCAATAGGTATCAAGCCACACAAAGGTCCTTCTATGTCTTTCGAACATACAATGCAATGTTTTCCTCCAGGAAGCAACCACATGACTTGATCCAACGATAGCAAATAGATCTTTCTAGGTAAAAATTTATGTAGAATATGAATATTCGCAAGCTGTTGATCCATGCGACCACCTATGCCACCAAGTACAACGGTGGGTAAATCTTCGATATTAGGTTCAATAGAACCTAAGCACTTTTCAAAATCGTTGTAAAATTGGTTAGAATTCTGAATAATATTAACTTTCTTTGACGCATAGTATTTGATAACTTCTGGCCGTATAGAGTCAAAATCACCCTAAGCAAAAGAAAAATTAACTAGATGATTCCAGAGAAACTCCAAATGCGAATACCTTTATGACGTTGGGAACAAAACGATCTCGTTGATCGGTTCCAAAGCAGTCAAACAACCTGTTGCTACCCCCGTCTGCACAGACAGTAAACGCTGCAGATTGCCAAAGTCTCGAGACTAGCGACGCAGAAAAGCTCTCGCCGTTCAAAAGCAATAAAGAAAGCGACCTTGGCAAACCCTGCAACAACTTCGACTAAAACAGTGTGAATAACATAAATTAAAAGGTATAGCAATCTTACTATGCAAAAAAGGGATTGATTCATAAAAGGTCATCCAAACAACGGAAGATTTCTAAGCGAAATGAGATTACCTAAAATAATCTTCGATATTTTAAAATTCTGCAATAAATAAAGTTAAATTAAAAGTTGTATCTTTCAGGGTAATCATTTGAGAAAGCAGCTTTAAAATAATTAAAATTTTAATTTTTAATTTCGAAAAACATTCGATTTTTAATGTGTACTTTAACAGTTGCTGGTATTCTCGGTTAAATGTTATGTTTGTTTTTATAAAGCTTCAGTTTGGTTGAAAGGCAATTTTAATTGACAATACATCAGATTATTTTTTGGGACAGAATGCCAATATTATCTATGAAAAAATCCCGCTCGTTTCATGGAATTTGTGTCCTGAACGGTAGACTGGATGCCTGATTCGCTATACGACAGTCTCGAGTGCCTTAGTGAGAAAATTGAAGCCGAGGGCTTGTACACGACCTTCAGCTCAGATAAATTGGTCAGGAGGATTAAGAGGTCCTCTGAAACTGAAAAAATTATTCTTAGTAGATTTTTGAGAGCGAGAAGGTCCTCTTATTATTCGAAACATTCTTTTTCACTCCTGAAATTTATTTAGATTCAATGTGGATTCTGCTTTTGATAGTTTTCTTGCTTGTTTGAAGTTTCGTGAGGCTGAAAATGTCAACAGCGTTGGTCTCGACGAGTTTAAGAATCCTCTTGCGACGTTTCCTTTTACTACTACTGGTATCTTTAAAATGTTTTTATTTGGTTTTGGCTCAGTTGCATGAAGGGTTTTGCACTTTTGATGGTGAGCCGTTACTTTACGGAAGAGCCAGTGCATTGGATCGATTCAAGATTGATCCTGCTATCTTTCATCGCGGCTTCATATCCTTTTTGGAATTTCTTGGGGACACTTTCGAACCTAGCACAATGTTTGTCATCATTTTTGACTTTACAGTAAGTTTTTTGGAGCAACCTCATTGGTAGTTGATCAAGTCTAGGATTTTTCTCCTATTCGCAACGTTCATTTCGGTTGTGCCCGAGATATGCTCAAAGTGATGCAGGTATGTCCATCCAGATTTGTTTCTAGTTTCTTTAATGGAATACCTTGGAATAGGATTTTTATCCCGAGCGGTTATCCAAAATATTCCTTGTCAACTATCCTTCTACTTTATATGGTGTTTACAAAATAGTTTCACCATTTATCGATGAGTAGGTCATACATAGAGATTGTGCGCGTGTGTTGGATGATTTCATGTTATTTATTAGGAATACTCGTTCCAAATTGGAGTGGATTCCAAAGAACAGCCTTGAACAGTTGTTACGATACGTTAGCATGGAAGCCATACCCTATAGTATAGGGGGCATGGCAGTATACCCAGTTCCTCCATTGTCATCGCAATAGTATAGGGTTTTTGACCACACAAATTGGGGAGGAAGAACAAGAGGAGGAGGGGAGGGGAGGGGAAGGGAGAAAAGAAGAGGGGGGGTTTGATTTGTCTACCAATACGTCGTTAGTTTGTACATTTTTTTGAATGGTGCAATTGTATGTAAACATTCCACTTGATATCAACGGGGGCAAACGGAACCCATGAAAAAAACACAGTGCTTGTTTTGTTTCCAAGTTTTGAATGATGATAATCGCAAGGGATACAACCTAGTTTGTTTCTCTTTTACACAAACTACAAGTTATTTTTTTTTTCAGTATTCCCGCAGTATTCCCGCTTTCCTTCGATGACTTCACTCTCAAAAGAAGAGTCGATTGGTAACAAGTTGGATGTTCCTTGTTTCTCCATCAACATACTTTCGAAATGTTTCCGTTTCAACTCCCCATCATTCACTTTTTCTTTCCAACAACACAACAGCACGGAACGCAGTAACATGGACCAGTCTGCAAGATTCCACATGCAAGTGCTTTGAACGATCCAATCTAGAAATTGGTTGTCTTCTACTTGCTTCTCCACGGTGACTCCTACGTTCTTCACATGTTTCAAAAAATTGCACAAATATCGATACCTCTGATAGTTGGTCGGTAAATCCAACTTTTTTTTGTATTCCAATCTTCCAGGGCGCAACAAAGCGGGATCTATTTTATCCAAATCTTGTGCTGTTGCCAAAACAAAGAACTCCGGTTGACGCGAAGTTGAGAAGCCATCCATTTCCGATAAAAATAGACAAGTCAATCTGGAAAGACTTTCAGCTGACGTGCCATCAGCAAAGTCTCTCTTCTGGAACACCATATCTATTTGATCCACAAAAATGACACAGGGTGAGAATCTACGTGCTGCTAGAAAACATTGTTTCAAGGTTTTTTCTGATTGTCCTATTGCAGAGGCCAATAGTGATGCTCCATCTAGAACGAATACAGGTAAATGAAGCTTTTGAACAAGTCGATGACATAAACTTGTCTTTCCCACACCACAAGGACCATAAATTAAGGCACCTCGAAAAGGAGTGACTGTGGTAGGAAATACTTGTTGGTTCTTTTTCATTGAATATGTGATAACGGTGACCAAATCATTGAAAGTTTCTGATAGAGAGCTTTCATCATCGCTGCCAACTAAGAAATCGTCCACTATGAAATTGGATGATGGTTTATGGTTGCTTATCCCTATTTCCGGGTTGTTTTGTACGACAAAGGAGAAAGTTGCCTCAAGACTTCGTTGCCATTGTTTTGCTATCGAGTCGTGATCTCCACCCTTACAATAAACCATTCGTAAGAACGTTGTCACCAAATATGAGATATGCCCAAAGACGCATCCCTTCCATCCAGGAATCATGTTTTCACGTTGCACGAGATCCAAAGCAACACGAGATATAGTAGGATTATCTATTTTTTCAAGCCAATAAGACACCATATGATGAATGTTTTCTCTTGACAACGAAGGAACGCAAAAGGAATGAGGAAAGTACTCGTCTCGTCTCAAAATGGGGTGTAGTTGATTTTCCTCTCGTGTGATAAGTATCCATAATATTCGTTGTTGGAGGTTCCTACACGAGTCCAATTCTTCAATAAACCCACACATAGTTTTCTTTTCCAAGGACTTTTTTCCAACTACCCAATGGTCGGCGTCATCGATAATCAATAGGATAGGTTTCTGTGTTGGAGCTGAAACTAGAATATTCTTCAAAGGACTATCCAAATATTTCCCATAGGCATATATCCAATCGACAGCTGACCCATAGTGAACTTCAGAAGAGAAGCGAGTGGCCATACACTTGGCGAAGAGAGTTTTTCCTGAACCAGTAGGCCCATGAATGGAGAAACCTAAGGAGTTTACTCTTTTAGACAAGATAATCTCACAATAGTTGACTACTTGAAAGCAAAATTCTGGCCAAATATGCTCAAAGAGGCCATAGTCTAAGACGTCGTCTCCAAAGGGAAAGGCTTTATCCGTTGCAGTCAAAATATCATCACACAACACTTTGTCGTCGTTCTTCACGCTTTTCATTCACAAAAATACTTTGCAGACTTCAACTCCAAAACCGTATCAACTCTTCAGGACTTTCTTCCTTTTTCAAGAGTTGAAATGGTTCATTCGAATTCTCATGGAAACCATATACGGCAGATACCCATTGTGAAGTATGTCGAGAATACATACTTAACGTATAAGCACCACTATCCAAAACAACAAGCCAGTCACCAGGTTCACAACGGGGTAAAAGACGACCAGTTGCAAATATATCACCAGAGAAACAAAGAGGACCTGCAATATCTTGTTCTATCATCGGATATTCACGTCCATCCAACAACTTGTTGCCACCTTGTTTATCCAATACCAATATTCTATGTTTCCAATTCTACATTGCCATCAAACTATTCATGATAGAGAAAATATATAAAACTCAGTACCTTGGGAAGATATACTGGACGTAAAAAGTTATCTGCGCCAATATGACATAATACAATATTCCTATTACCCGACTGCTTTGTATATTCAACTCGGGATACAAATATACCAGCTTTGGCACATAAACGTCGTCCAAACTCTGTTATTAGCTGCAGAGAAGAATCAAATAATTCTGGTGCAACCCTTTCAAGCCTTGAAACATACTCTTCAAAGCTAGCACCTTGAGATACACCGTCATAATCTGCAGAAAGACCACCGCCTATATCCAACGTTTGTAAGCGTTCAGGAAAACGTTCTCTTAATTGGACAAGTAAATCAACTCCAGCACGAATACCTTGCTCCAGTAGTTCCCAAGTACAACCTTGAGAACCAACATGTACGTGGATGCCTTTTAGAAATGAATATCTTTGGAAGCACTCTACTATTTCCTCGAGCTTCTCTTTCAAAGGTACACCAAACTTACTTTGTGCACTAGCAGTACTGGTTTCCTGTATCAACCCTGAGCCTATTTGAGGGTTGATACGAAGACCCACTCTAACTTGCTTGTTGCACAACTCTTCCTCGTTTTCTCTCAACAGCTGTTGTATTTTCTCAAGTTCTTGAAAGTTGTCTGCGTTGATATATATTTCGTCGTCCAAAGCCAGCTTCAAGTCTTTCATAGTCTTTACTGGTGAATCGAATACAATTCTTTCTGAAGGACAACCAAAGCTTTTAGCCAGATAAACCTAGTTTTTTTAAGATCAACAAGGAAAAAAGGGGTGGAGCACATACTTCTCCTATAGAAGCACATTCTGCACCGAAACCATAACTGAAAGCAAGTGAAAGAACTCCTTTCACAGGACAAGCCTTTAAAGCAAAAGCTAACAAAAAAATACACAAAAGTTTGTTTCCATTCAACAACTTTCACTTACTGTGAAGTGTCTTGGGAGGAAAGGCATCGAACAGCTGTTTCCAAGTATTTTGCAGTTTATCAAGATGATATATAAACACTTTAGGTGTTGTTTCGGATAAGATGCCTCGATCAAGTGCTCGCTGTACTACTTTGGACCACAGTGAAGTTTCCATCTTCAAATGAATGCATAAATCCGTATATGAAAAAGGACTAACTTTTATTATGATGTTGTTGAATGATGAAGATGCATAGAAACAGGTTCCAATAGAGCACTCCATTCGGATAAATCCAAACCTCTTTCTGCCTCCTTTCTTACTTTCTTAGCTTCTTTCTTCTTGAGATAGAAATTTTTGCTTCTTTGTTTTCTCTTTTGTTCCAAACGTTTGATAACATCAGCATACTTCCAACCCACTTGTGAAGCAAGAGTGCCCACGTGCGTGTACTTTCTATCTGGACGCAAACGAACCACTCTTAAAGCTTGAGGAACAACCATTCTCTTCATTCTATCATAGGGTGGAGGTACACCTTCAAATACCTTGAGTCGACTCAACGCTGCAGAACCGCGTGGGATTCTTCTAGGAACCATTCCTCTGACTGCCTTGAAGAAGATTTTGGAAGGTGAACGATGGTGATAGGGACCGCGAGAAGGATTCGTGTTCATTCTCTTTCTCAAGTAACTCTTAAACTTGAGCTTGTGTCGGTGATGGTCTCCAGAAATATTGAGTTCCTCACAACGAACGACGACGATCTGCTGACCACTTAAAATTTCCTTTGCAACTACGGATGCCAGACGTCCTAATAAGTGTCCTTTTGCATCGACTATAATGGGTGCTTCTAACATGGCTGACTCTCCTCCAGTTAGTTGGCCGTCAACCTCGCGTCGTCGTCTCCAATGGAAATCAAATGAATGTTTTATGTAATGAAAATGAAGTTTTACCCAAAGAAGAATAATCATTTCAAGTTCTCGTTTATAAGAAACAGTTCATAAAGGGTTCTTACTCTTCTTCCATAAAAAAGTTCTCCATACCAAGTTTGTCAAACCATGTGTCAAAGCACTTGCTACGATGGAATGGGTCTGCTGAAATACCAAGCCATAAGAAAAACCTGCAACGGTTGCCATCAGTGCAAAGCGCCAATTAGGTAGTGGGAAATGATCCAAAGGATTCTTCAAGTGGATAATACCAAACAATAGAGAAGATACCAACAGGGACCAATACCAGGAGTCTTTTCTAAAATAACTTGTTTGTAGTTTGCGTAAAATGAATCCACGAAAGAGAATCTCTTCAGGCAACGCGCCAAGAAATATGGTAAGCGCTAGCATACACCAACGAAATAGTTGAATGAACGAAAAGTGGCTAAAGTTTGGAGGATTCCACTCCACAAACCCCAACTCCCATCCAATTATGTTACAAAACACAGCTATAAAAATGAAACCAGCAATGGACCACTGCCAATCGACAAGAGTAAGATCCCAAGAGTAAGGAGCTCGTACAGAGTTTTCCGCCAAAGAAGAGGTTGGCAACATATTGGAAGTGAGAACGAGACACAAACTACCCATCACCATAGTCCAAGGAAGTTTCACAGGTTTGTGAAACTTGGGTAACAGTTTGAGTTCAACTGGAAGATAAAGTAACAATAAAGGTATCCAATCTGCTCCTGGCCAGGAAAGGAAAGAAGCAAAACTGCATAAGAAGAAACCGGGCTTCCTTTCACTTACGATTCTTTTCACTGGATCACTTACGTTGCCACATTCAAGAATTGCCTCAAGTACAGAAGGTATGAGGAGATACAGAACATGCAAAGTAGTCGAAGCCATTATTTGGAATATACCCCAAGGAGACTTTACCAAACAAGGAAGTTCTGACAAGAAAAAAGGAATACATAACGAAATACTCCAAAACACATTGCGAAACTCCTGACGACTTCCCAACACTCTTCTTACATAATCAACCAAACCTGTATATAAGGGATCTCGTTTTTGCCGGTTGAGGAAATATGAAAGAATAAAAGACCAAGAAGTTTTCCATTCCTTGGGACTTGTCAAGAATAAGCCGAACAGTGAAGGGTCGTTGATAATTCGGATGCAGGTTTCAGTTGGCAAAATACATAAAGTAACCACTAGAGTGAGAAAACAAAGTACTTGAAAACTTTTGGAAAGAGTAGAATGTGGAGAATCTTTGGACATCCTATCGAAAGAATTATGAGTATGGAAGGAATGGCAATGATGAAGTCACATATTAGCGAGGACATTGATATCCATCGTCATTTGTGTTACATTTGGTTTTGAAAGTATTCTTATGAAAACAAAGAATATGATATTAGTATAGAATGGTTTTGTGATAGTGAAGAAAATAGATTTGATAGCTTCCATCATCAACCGACTTGAATTGGCCCGCCAAGAATACTCACTTTTCAAGGAAGACGGTTGAAGTTATGAGAGGAAAAAGTAAAAGTGTCGTATTTCCTGCTTCAAGAATAAAGCGTATTATGCGAATAAACGAGGAGGTTGGAAAGATTGCAGTTCCAACACCCGTACTAGTTAGCAAGGCTCTGCAGTTGATGTTGCAAGATTTCCTAACGAGTTGTTGCGATACAGCGCGAAAACATAAGAGTACAGTCATTACGCCTTACTTGATGAAGTTATGTATGAGGAACTATGACCGTTTTGCTTTTTTGTTAAAGTTATTGGAAAGCAAGGTACTTGAGCTTTTTTATAGGATACCCATTTGTGATACCTATTTAGCAAAAGTTGGAATCTTTACCTGTTGAAATTGGAAGTGAACTATTCCATGTTGTAAATGAAAGGAATACAATAGATCTTACGAAAGAAAGACGTGAATTGAGAAAGCGTCGGTCTACAAGTGATCTATCATCGAAAAATGAAAAGAAAGAACGTTCAATGGCTTTGAATAATATCAACTTTGATGATTCCAAACATTTTCAATGTTCTCGTATATCTCCATCGTGCTTTTCTTTAAAAACGGAAGCTGAAGAAAATAACTATGATTGTGATGAGGATGAGTCAAAGCCTAACTTACTCAATACAAGTTCCTCTGTAAATGATAGTCCTTTAGTAGATGACCATCACCAATTAACTGACAATCATGATATGAAAAATAAGCATCATGAAGCAAAAGAGTCTCTAACAGAATATAAGACGAAACGCGAACGAACTATAGTATCAAAGATTGAGGAGAAGGAACGCGAAAGTATATATTGTGTCGCAGTTGTTGAGGATACCTCTATTGCAGCAACTTGTTCACCTTCCAGTTTACCCGAAAATGATCTATATTTGTTGGACAAGGTTGAAAGTCCCAGTCGTGTATTCATAAGTATTGAAGAACTTGTCCATTCAGTTTAGAAGATTT
The DNA here is from genome assembly GCF_000341285.1 of Galdieria sulphuraria. Lineage (NCBI taxonomy): Eukaryota > Rhodophyta > Bangiophyceae > Galdieriales > Galdieriaceae > Galdieria > Galdieria sulphuraria. Next base: position 183,405 of record NW_005178471.1, read on the forward strand.
GGAATTCGATGAATTATTTTCTTTCATGGTTTTAAGAACAAAAGGTTATCCTCAGAACAAGAACAGTTATTATTTGAATTCTTTTGCCATAGTTTTAGTGTATAGGGCGAAATAAGAATTGACTGATTTACTTGCCCAAAGAAAATAAGATAACTCAAGTTCATTGGGTAATATAACTCGATAAAATAATTCATCGTTCTCCATTTCCCTTTTGGAATTGCCGTTGCGCTTTTCTTTGTCCAAACTACTTATGGAAGACTCGTTGGTGTTTCACCACGAACAGTTGGCAGATTCGGTTTTATTTACCAATAGTACTGCCATATTTATTTTAGTTGCTTTTGTTGTTTCTTGGAGTGCAGACTGCAATCAATTGTTGCAAGTAAGAAGGATGGGTTCAAGTTTGGAACAGTGTGATTGATATATTTGAATAGATTATAGGAGATTTGTCTCAACATTGTCAAGTAAGAGGTTGGAAACAAGATTACGTTCAGTTCCACATATTCCATGCGGATAATGAGTTGGATAAGTTGCCAAACGACATACCTTTTTTTCCCATCATTTTTTTCTGTTTGTAAGAGTTCGTTCTTTCGTTATGGACAGACTTCTAACGATTCTCGTTTTGATTGGATAAAGAGGAAAGATAGAGTCCAGAGTTTGTCATAAATATGGCGCAGTTTATTCCTCGGAAAATCTATCCTTTTTGGTGTTTTCTCGATTGATCAAAGCTTGCCCTGAATGCTCCATTCGATTGGAATCCGTTGAAAGTTCACATGAAGCTATTTCCTTTTTGAAAAATCGCTCGTCCCGTTTTCCTTATCAACAAGTCGCTGTAATGGTTCCCAGTCAACACAAATCACGAATAGATGAATATACAAAGTTGTTCAAACAACTTGCCGAAGAATTGGTTTATATCGACTTTTTTATCTTTTCTCTAGCGAATGGAGACAATGATATGGTTCAGATGATATTTTCAGATTCTCATTTTGAAGGTGAATACAAAAGTTGGCGCTCAATGCCTTTAGAAGATGCCGTAGATCTCGTCACTTGGAAGTCCACTCCAAAGTTCTTGCGTTGGTGAGTTGTAGCAGTTTTTGTTGAACAGGGTTCACCATTTTTAGGCTAAGGACTGGTTCTCCTTACTCTCCTTTTGCTCCAATTACCCCGGAAACTTATAATAATGCATCAAAGGACGAATGGTTTCACTTGGTGGTGATTCCTAACCGCAATGATCCACAAGTACTTGACTATGAATCCTTGTTGTGGGAACTTTCTATGGAACATTGTAAGAATATTTCGCTGCATTCCTATCGTCGTTCGTGTCGTTATTATTCCATGTCTTATTCTTCTTTTGCACCGTTTTTGAAAGGTTTAGGTGTTTCGTTTCCTGAAGAAGCCAACGAGAATCATTCGCGTTGGAACTCAATAGGATCATCGGAACAAGCACAGATGATTGTTATCGACCGTCAAAAAGAAGTATGGATGAGACTGCCACTTTATGTATTGGAAGATGTTTCCCTTATCAATAATATTTATTCAGCCATGGAGAATCTTGGCCAAGTTTCTGGTGACGCTACTAGGCAAGTGTCATCCCGTGTTTTATCAACTTATTCAAGAGTATCAAAACAACTACTCTCCAGTATGAGTCAAGAATATGGGAAAGAAAAACAAACGGTGATGAGGCCACAAATCACAACCCATTCTTTTCTATATACTTTACAAGGACCAGCACATTTAGAGCAGTTACGGAAAGCAAATACCCAAACTGTCCATATAGTCATTTTTTATGTTCCTTGGTGCATCTTTTGTCAACAAGCTCTGCCTGCTTATTCATATATTGCAAACCATATAGATCAGAAGTTACTTCGGGTATATCAGTATGATTGTCAGCAATATAGGATTCCTCAACAATGGGACAGTTGGATTGATGGCTTCCCAACCGTTTTCGTATTTTCTTCCAAATACTTTAAAAAGCCTGCAATCTATGAAGGGCCTCACACGATAGAAGCAATAACAAACTATCTTCAAAAACGTTGTCTCAACAAAACGCTGCCATTATTTTAAGACTCTTTGTTATATAATCTGTCCGGATGAAGGAAGGTGTGATTCAAAAGTTCTGGTATGGAAGCTCTCCTGTAAGCTTCTTTTTGTAGACAACTTGTTAAGACATCCAAAAGTTGAGGATTGAGTCTTTCTTTGTTTGGAAACTCAACAGGATGACTACAATCCGGAATGGTTTTCATTTTCATGATAGGATTTAAATGAGCATAAGGAGTTTTTCCATAAACCTATAAACAATTACTATAAAATACTTTTGAGAATGATCCATTTCTTACCATTTGATAGAGAATACAACCCAAAGACCAAACATCACTAGCTCTCCCTAAACGACAATTGTTTGAAAATGCTTCTGGACTCATAAAATTGAGAGTTCCCATAGGACTGTCATGAAAAACTTTGGTTGTTTCACTTTGACTGGCCTTTGCTATTCCAAAGTCAATAAGTTTCAAAGTTCCTTCTACAAATAAAAAATTTGCAGGTTTCAAATCACTGTGAATAATTTTCTCTTCATGAATAGTCTGCACAGCTTCTAACATTTGCTGCCAATATAATCGAATAAAATTCAAATCCACCGACTTTTGACGTTCAGCATAGCGAGTAAGCAACCTAGACAAATCGATATCTCCATACTCTAAAATAAATTGGACTGTCAAATTTTTCTCATTGACTTCAGAGTCTATCAATTGAATGATACAGGGCTTGCCCTTTAAGCGTTGAAGAAGAGATATCTCATTTTGGTAATTGATGAATATATACTTTCCTTGTTCGTCAGCTTGTGACACACGAACTCTTTTGAGGGCAAAGATCTGACCACCACTGTTCATAACTTTAAAAACTTTCGAACTACCTCCTCGACCAACTATCTGAAGTGGTATATAAGGAACCTTATTTACTACGATCACTTTGCGAGTATCTGACAGAATAGAAAATACAGAATCTCTCCTAGGGGATTCTTCTACAGGTCTTTGAAAAGCCTCAAGTTTTTCCAAATTGGATTGAATAGATTTCTCATTATGCTGCCCTGTCTGCTTGTCCACAGTTTTCTTCGCAACAATAGAAGGTTCTTTATGCACAGGAGAAGAATCAAAGGGAATGTCATCTTCTACCGACTGCCTGTGCCTTGCATTTTCAGATAGAGCCTTGGATGAAGTCTTGTACGATTCTTTCAAACCAAGAGGACTTATTTCAAGAGCTTCAGAATTTCGTGTTTCCACAGATCCTGAACGAAGTACTTCAGGAGAATCTACCTTGTCCTTTGCTGGATCTTCTCTTTGAATTTGATCTGGATTATTGCTTATAGGTATTTGCTCTTTAATATGTCGTTGTTGTCGTTGTTCAATTTGCTGTTTGGATAGGGAGGCTGACTTTTCAGAATCCTGTAAGGAAGATGTTGTACAATGACTGATCTCTACAGATCTACCTCTGGTCTCCGTATGCTGGCCCAACTTGAGACTATTTTGCCATTCAGTACTATAGTGTTTGCTCGCTTGTTGTTCATCCGATTCTGTGCAACTGCTTTCATCTAGGAAAGCCTGACTAACTCTTCTTGCGCTTCCACTATTCAACAAAAGTGGTGTCTTCCAACACGCCGTCTTTTTCTTGTTTGTTGAAGATTTTAAAGGACTAAGGTTGACAGTTTCTTCGTGATGGCGTCGTTGGTAAAGCTTCTCATCTTGTTCACCTTCTATAGAGCTTTTTGAAGGAGCAGATTCTGTCTTTGGAGTACCTTCAGTCGTTTTTCTTTCAAGAGAGGAATCCTGGACTTTCGTGTCATTTCCAAAACTGACGCGTATTTCTTCCAATAACTTTTTAGACTTTTCTTGGTTGTCATGAGAAGCTTCAAACTCTGCCCAAGCATGAAGAAATCGTGATGAACCTTCTCCAATATGTTCAGCCCGCATATATTTAAAAGTTCCTCTAGCATCGTGTTCAGATTCTTTGTCTTGGAGCCAAGCATAATCTATCCATATCTCTATAAAGGCATCATTTTTCCTATTCCCCTTAAGAGGTATGGTCCGAACGGCCTTCTCATACAACTGCATCAGCATTGTTAAGGAGACTTGTCGAGGGTCTAACTTGTGTTCACTTTGAACGTGCTTTAATAGTCGTAGCCAACTTTCTGGATCACAGGGATTATTTCGTACCAGTTGCACTAACTTATTTCTTGTTTGGACGTTTTGCTCCGTTTTTTTCATGGAACTATTGCTTGTTTTGTTGTATGGCGTGTCATTGCTTTCCTGTATTTTGAAATTACTCGTTTCATGGTTCAATCCCGAAGGAACCTGACGTGCAGAACTGGTAGGTTGCTGGTTGGATTGACGGGCAACCGGGGGAGGAAGCGGTCCTTCATCTTTCTGCTCTATTATGGTGTTTGGTGAAGGAATCGGATTCTCTAGATGATTATCTATCTTCCAACTATTTTCTAGTCTGGTAAGAGGCGTCGTGGTGAATGTTTCGTGGTGGGTATGGCCGTTACTATTGTTAGCCGCTGATACTTGTCGCAAGCGTTGAACTTTTTCCTTGAGTTGCTGTAAACTTTCTACCTTTGCATACCCTTCGGGTGGCTGATTCTCCTTTTCTGCTTCCATATTTCTCGAGTCAGTAAAAAATCATCAGGTTGCACATCTTTCCAGGTTGCATTCTCATGAAACGGTCAAATAGGGAATTTCGATTTTGAAACCCGCCAATCAATGGATTGATGGATGTTGGCCTTCTTTTCATTCATCCTTCCTTCTTCAACTGGGGGTAACAAAGCATCAAGAGATATTCCATCTCTTGAAGTTTCCTGAATTGCATTTATAGCATTTTTGTCATTTTCTCATCCTCTACTAACAGCCCTTTCATTTTATATGGGTCACCGGTAGTATATATATCAAAGATGATTATCTCTTCTATTGTTTCCATATGTTTCATGCTAGACGGGAATATCCAGCTGGTCACTCTTTTTACCCACTCTACAAACCACTAACATTACCTGGAAAATAAAGTACTGAAAATCATTACAGTTTCCTGGAATAAGAACATGATAAAGAGGAAATCATGCAGCCAAGTATTGTGAATATGGAAGTGATTTCGTTTCCATGATTACAAGCTTATGAGAATGATATTTTTCAGTAGCTTGTTAGTGATACGCAAACTTTTCAGATGAAAATTGTGGAAATCAGAAGAGGATTGTCTACTTGGCCACTTCAATCTTGAAATGCTATGAAAAGTCAAGTTATTGATAGGCAAAACAAGTCGCGTTTCCAAATGGCTTTTTGTGTTGTGTAAATAATGGGTCTTTAGCAAAGAGTCAAGCTTGCAAGACCAAAAATGCAATCCAGGAATGAGATCCATTTTCACTTTCCATTCATCATATCTATGTTCAGTTTTCAAGCTCTAGAGACCTGGACTCCCATTTCTGTGGAAGAGAAATCGCTTGGTTTTGGGAAATTGTTGGAATCTAAAAGAAGCGCAGATTCAAGTTGGACAGAAGGTGGAGAACAAAGGATTAGGGAATTTCATACCAACGGTGGACGTCGTTCATTCGTTTTTTCGTTATAATGGAGTCTAAACTGGAAAACTTCAGAGTTCCTACACCTCCACCGCAGCTACAACTTATTTTTGAGAGACCTGGCGCCCTTAACACTGGGGGTAGGGCAGCAGTGGCAGCCATGATGTCCGTCATGTCTGTTAAAAACGGTCTGGTCCAGCCACACTGCCCAGACCCGAAAACGAGAAGGGACAATGCAGAATATTTGAGACGTTGTACACTAACAACCATACCTGAAGATTGGCCTTTGCTGGAGTGGAATGCGGAATATCTTCCCCTTCTCAACTGAAAGAAAATATTCTCGATGGGACGAAAGAATTGTTTGTTTGTATAGAGGCACAAAAAAGATGCAATCCAAGCATAGCCAAAGTATCTCATAAGTACTCTTTTGGAACACAAATATGTTGGCAGTCAAAATAAAAATATGTTGTATTATCTGAGCAAGCCAAGCATCAAACAGTTGATTCAAAGTCAGGTTCATCCGCGGGAAGATGCATAACTGCGTGTGCGACGGCAATTACAAAAGCAACTCCTAACCAGGAAGTTATCACGTATACCGCACCGGTGATCCATATCAAGAAAACAGCTACAACGGTTAGCACAATCATTTTTAACTGCGAGTTCAAATAAACAGGACCCCAAGAGATAGGGGTTGAATGCAACACAAATAAATAAGCATACAAGAAAGCAATAAGTAACACAGCAATAACGATGAAAGGCCTCAATAAGATGGACAAAGAACTAAGGGCAACAAATAATAAAACGTAGTTGGGTAGATAGAACCGTAGATTGGAAAACACTCTATCTCTTACGTCCGCGGCATCTGATGGTGTCTTCAACTTTTTAGAACTGGCAAACTCCGACCACGGTTTTGCTGAACACCAAATTTGCCACAGCTGGCTTCGTACTGTTGAAGTCACCGGTTGCAAAAGATTAGAAGTAGCCCAGGCCAAAGACGAAAGTGAAGAACCTTCGGTAGTAGGTGTAACATTCAATTCACCCTGGGAAGAAGAAAAAGTTCTTCTGGTTGCATTGCGAAAGACTGAAAGAAAGCCGTTGGATTCCGCCATTTTTTTTGCGCGCTTTTCGGTCAGCCAATAATCAGAACAATTCCAACATTCAAAGAAGTTATTATTTGTTCGGCAATATCCCTGGATTAGCTTCTCTCAATTAGCAACCTTGTCATACCGATGGTATTTGTATATTACGTCCCATATCAATTGGTTGGCTCCACACGTTGTAACTGTAAACCAGTTAGCGTGAACAGGAAGTGGCACATGGGTATTGCTGAAGAGTTTGCTGAGGCCTGGTTCAACACCAGTGTGCATAGAAGACGAAGGTTCGATAAAGAGTAGTTTTTTTGAAAGACCTATTTAAGGCTATTTTATACATTTTTAGGGAACAACTTTTGGTGACTGCGACAACGGAACTTCCGTACGTTCTCCTTTCACCTGCAGAAATAAACAAACAGGAAACCTCTGTTCGAAGGGGAACTTTAAGTGTAGAAAAGCCACAGATAATTGTTCCTGGACAGAATCAACGAATTGCCGACTTTACGGTACGTTTGTAGTTCTCAAGTTTCTACAAACACTTTAATGTTTTAGAAACTCGATGACGAAAAATTCGAAGACATTAGGAATTCACTGATATTGGCTCGCTTTGTGAAGTTTCCAAGTGGTCGGTATCTGCATCAGTCATATCAGTTGGACATCGTTGATACTCCCATCGAAACACTAACTGAGAGTTGGAACCAGAAATTGGAACAACAACAAGATCAAACGACAGGATTGATTACTACAAGAGTGCCGAGTTGGCGCTTGGCACTTCTTGTATACGTGGCACAGACAGTTGGAAAATCCATGCACAAGGATTTAGACGCCCTCTTAGAGAAGATATTAGGTGTTTCTTTTCAAAGTGATCCGTCGAGCTTTCCTCCTCGAGGAGGACCTCGTGACTCGGAGTTTTACTTGTCTTAGAGGAAAGCACTCGAAATTGCATCTCTCAAAACACATAATAGCTTATAAGTCATATTTGTATCTTAAAAATGTAGAATAACGACAATTTTCAGGGTTTACTTGGGTTTATCAGTAGCTTCACGACTTGTAACAAGTCTCCGTTCTGTTGTTTCAACCAATTTTCAGCTTCTTTTTTATCCAAATGTAATTCGTTGATAAGAAAGTTAACGTCATCTGCAGCAATCTTGACTGTCGTTCCTTTTAGTTCCTTGTCTTCCGTTATGAGCAGAACTCTAGAGAGGCAAGCTTAAAGTCCTTTACCTTTTTCGAACCTTGTTCAAAGCTCAACACTGCACTGACAGACTTTCTTAGAGACTCTGAGTCAAACTCTTCCACGTGGTCGGTAACCTTTTCCAAGTCAGCGGTAGACTTTTCGCGTTCACCTTTGGTCATTTCAAAAAGGGCCAAGATATCCAAAATAGTCTTCCACAACAATTAACGAAAAGTTTATTCAACAACAACATTAGATCACTGCAGAGATTTCAGAAATACTCAAGTAATGACGTCAGGTTGAGACTTTTGCAGTATAGGCTCAATTTTTAGGCTCTTAAGAGCAATATCTATTATCGGACGCAATACTTCTTCTGCAGGATGATCAAATAACGAAACATCTTTAGTATAACGTTCGAAATACATACGAATGGTGACATCCGATGAGCTAGTACCGGAAAGTCGAAGTACAAATCTTGAATTATCTTCAAATACAAACCGATAGCCCTGATTTTCTGTCTTGCTATGATCAACAGGATCTGTATACGTAAAGGAATCTGCAAGTTTCAGTTTAATTGGATAATCCAATAATTGACCTCCTTGTTTCATCGATTGGGTTTGTATTTCCTTTATATGTTCCAATAATTTGGACACAGCTGGTGCCTTGCAATGGTCATAGTCATATCTGCTGAAAAAGTTCCTTCCAAAAGTCTCCCAATGCTGCATAACAATCTTCTCCACTGAAATCAAGTTACCAACTGGCTGCTTTTCATTTTTACTGGAAAGAATAGACAACCAACAGAGTGCTGTAAAGATACCATCTTTTTCTCGAATATGGTTGGATCCAAGTCCAAAAGATTCTTCACCACAAATCTGGGCAAGGTCGGCATCCATTAGATTGCCAAAGAACTTCCATCCTGTTGGCGTTTCATAACAAGAAATGTTGAGTTTCTCTGCCACAAAGTCAACTGCAGCAGCAGTAGGCATGGAACGTGCTACTCCTTTTAGTTTCTGTGAATGAAAGTGGGGAATACAATCAGCATTTGCGGCAATTACTGCTAATGAGTCTGCTGGAGAAACAAAGAATCTAGACAATGATAACGATCGAAATAAGACAAACAAGTTGTATGAAGAACATACCCTGTTCCCAATATCATGCAGCGATCTCCATCACCATCAAAAGCAGCAGCAAAGATAGGAGCTTGTTTATTCTTCTTGGGATCACAGAGCTCAACCAAATCGTGCGCATAAGTGAGATTAGGATCTGGATGGTGTCCACCAAAGTCTTCCTTTGGAATGTCATTCATTAGATAGTCCTTAGGTAACCCCAATTCTTCTACAAAGATTCTTCTGGTATAGATTCCAGTGACTCCATTCATAGAATTCAATAACATCCGAAAGTCATTTCGTGAAGCAAACTGTTTCAGCTTGTTAAAGTCAAACAAATTCTTCATTAAGTGGAGATAATCATCCACAGAGGAAATGATTTCAATCTCAAACGTTTTGCCAGTATCTTGACAAATATAGGTATCCGAAGTACCTTGTTGATGAATTCTTCTCTAATAACTAGTCAATTCAAGGACCATGCTTTTTGATGAAGAGAAAAGCTTACCAAAGTATTTTCGAAAGGATCCTCTTGATCGGGATAGTCAATATGCATTGCAATTCGATAGCTTGAAACTCGTTGACTATTTTCGTAAAATAGATTGGTAAGGTTTTCTAGTGCTGGACCACCGTTGGAGACGTTGTATTTGATACCAAAGTCTTCATCAGCACCTCCAGGATTGTGGCTGGCTGTCAATATGATTCCCCCTGAGATAACAGAATCACTCAACCTTATTTCCACAAAGTAAGAAAATAATACTAACCGTATAGTTTCCTTTGACGAATGATTGCAGAAACTGCTGGTGTTGAGAGAAGACCATCCTTTCCTATGAGCAGCTTTCCAACGCCATTCGCAGCAGCCATTCGTGTGATTATGCGAATAGCTTTGGAATTGTAGAATCTTCCGTCACCTCCTAAAACGAGTGTCTTTCCTTGAGAATGGATAAGCACCTAGGTCTGAGCTGACGATATTTGTTTTACCTTGAATATCTGGGAGAGAGTCGAATATACTCTGCACAAAGTTTGCCAAATACTGCTGCTGCCTAAAGATGGACACTTTCTTTCGTAAACCTGAAGTTCCTGGTTTTTGATCTTGACTTGGTGAGGTAGGAAAACGAACAATGTTGAACATATGACTGTTGTTCATCATTCCAACTCTAAAACAAATCACAAAGGAAGCAAAATGGAATGCATATATAAGATCTCCCCTCTTCTGCTTGAGATCGTCAAGACCATATATGCTGTTGGTGATAACAAAGAATGTTACTTTTTAACAACATCTAACACTATCATTGTTCTATGGAATCACATGACACGATGGCTTTAGTTGAAAAATGGAATTGTTGTCCAATGTGTATAAGGACGTGGATGATAGTGACGAAGACAATACGCAAGTTACTGATAATGGTACCAACAACCATCCTTCCAAAAATAAAGTAAATATAGACGTGACAAAATTTTTCAAATTGCCAAGCGTAGAAAGTGAAGAACAAGAAAAACCTCAAGTTGAACCGCTTCCCAAACGACCTAGAAAAGACACCAGTGGAAGAGAATTACTGCAGATGCTTCCTGCACCCAAGAAACAAGCACCTATTAAGGATATTCGAGTACAAAAATGGACAAGTGGGACTCGTTCACAAGGAGACATGGACACTGTGGAGAGAAACTTGAACGACTTTGCCACTTCTACGGAGGTGACTTTTACACAACAGCAAGAGCAGGTTACACAAAAAAATGTTGAGGAAAACGGTGGTGAAGAAATAGATTGGAGCAAAGTACAGGACGAACGAGTTGTCGGTGATACAGTAGATGCAAGTTACAATTGGCCCGAAACTAGTGCGAATAGTTCGAAAGAGTTTCTTCGGGATATCAACCAATATGGTGATGATATAGCATTCGTAGATGTTCAGTTTTCGGATTTAGTGGATACATCGAAACCTGATGAAACCTTTGTAACTCGACAATCAGCCAGCACCTCGGAAGTTGTCAGCAAATTAGCACGTGTAGCAGGAAAGGTTACGCGGATACAGAAGGAAAGGCATCAATTGAATGCAGTAGCTGCGGATTTGGCAGCTAAACAGGTTGAACTTGAAGAGAAAAGAAGCCAATCGAGACAAACAAAGGCAGAAACTTGTAAGTTTGTAAAACGATTGATATTTATGTTTCTTATTATTATTGTTGTTGATACATTAGGGGCAAAGTATGGTTGGTAAAGTGTTGCTTCATATAGATTGGATAAGGAATAGAGAATGGTGTTGTGCTATCCTTTGCGTGTGAAATAAACAACGATTGACGAGAAAATGTTGGGATAAGTGGCATAATATGGAGTTTTCTTCTCATCTCTATTGGACTGAACAAGCTTCCGTTAGAATATGCAAATATTTGCAAACAAAAGAACAGTTCAAAGAGGAAATAAGAACACCTCTCCACCTGGATGTGGTTATACTTTTGACACCTTTCTGTTCTATACTGGAGGATCACTATCCACCTCGTAGTGGTTTTCATAGCATCGTGGATGGTACCGCTTCAGTATTGAAGCAACTCAGCTCTCTTGTCTACTCAAAAGGATTAACAAGCATTCAATCTTTTGTGGTATTTGAACAACGAGGTATCTTGTGTTGTCGAACGTTGAGTGGTCTGAAAACCTTGGACATAGAACAGTGGCAAAGATTTGAACAAGAAAGTTTAACACAGCTGGAAAAGCAAATTGAACAAGTTTATATTCCCTATTTACAATCAAAATCTTGCTTGAACAAAAGTGGAGTGGATTTATACGACTTGTTGGTACTAGATTGTATTCACGGTGGTTGTGTTGACTTGGAGACTACTGATTGTGTCTTTCGTCGATTAATGTTGATCACATCATCACCAGCTATTATTCAATCTAATCATAATGGGGATAAGAATGCAATCAAGTTTTTGAATAGAAAAGGAATGGCTTTGGACCTCGTATATGTATCATGTGGTGGTTTTGGAGAACAAATACCGAGCGCTGTTATAGCCTATTGCTTGTTTAGCGGTGGAAATATTTGGAATTCGAGCAACATACGATTATTTAGTCACAGACTGAGTAACCAGAATTCTGTCATAGTCAATGAATGTAGGGAAGACATGGGTTCATTTCAAATCAACTATAGTTTGCAGGATATCTTAAGCAAATGGTTTTATCATGAAGATAGTGTCATAGCTACTTCTCAACAGTGGAGGTATACTGGTCATGCATTGGGAGTTTTTATACAATGGCATATTCAACAGGGGTTTAGACTCAACTATGACACGTCGGTGCAGTCGACAAGTCGTAGTTTTCGTGAAGAGTCATACTTATCATTTTACTTGTTACTGAATGAACGGTTGTTGGTGATTTGTCATATGCATATTGACTCAAGTCATGCATATATCGATACGAAGTCTTTAGAATGCTCAAGCCATGATGAAGAATGTAACATGCAACAAATGGATTTTTGGGTGCAATTGGAACTAAGAGAAAGGAAGGAGGAAGATGATGGGATTGTCCGTAATCATTCTTCTTTTGACCGTTGGTTGAGTTTGTTGGCATGTGAACAACTATTGTTTCAATTGTATACGAATCCAATGGAGGTTGCCTGTTGGAGTCAATGTAGCGATTGGTGGAAGGAATGTCCTTGTCTGATCTTTCATATCCTAAGGAACTCTCAAACCCGTGGTTTGGATGTACCAGTTATACAGCAAGTGGAGGAGTTTCTGTTATCTTTGTACCCTGGTTCCACTTGTAATAATCACTTTTTGATGTTTCATATCCATCCGTCACAATTTTTGCTATTTTATCTCATTCCTATCTGTCCTAGAAACAAAGGTGTAAAACTTATTTTCGTAGGATTAGGGATGTTTGTGCATCAGTGGAAGCATTATTTGGATTCCTTATTTATGCAAGATGAATGGAATGTATGGTGTTATCATTTGGAGCCGAGTAGTACATGCTCCTATTTCCTGTTGGAAGATGAAAGTAAACCATTGGGTGATATAGAATCTCTCCATTTTGCTTGCAACAATAGTTATAAAGTACGTATTCAATTGTGGGGAGAAGCCAATCATCGTTGGATATTGCCTACCGCTAATGCAGCTCATCGAGTTTGGCAAATTTTTTGTTTAAGATTGAAGACAGTGGGATGGTCAACATTGCAAGAAGAAGAAAATGGTTTAGATGGCAACCGAATGATGAACAATGTTGTGAGTTGGTGGATAGGTGCCCATTATCCTTTGGTTATTGGATTAGAACGAGAGAGAAACCAAGTCAAATTGTATTGCAATCATCGAATGATTGGAAAGGATTCGCTATTGGATGTTGCATCGTACACAGCAGTGAGTTGTTATTATGCACTGGATGTTGTGTTGGATTTGTGTAAAGTCAATGTGCAGCAGATGATCAACAGTACCGAACTGATTGTGAAAATGGATGATTCTATATGGCATTTTGCCAATGTGGTTTATCATGCCAAGGTGAAGAGTCGTCTACTTGCGTCCTTCCATTTCAATATCGATTGGATGACAAAAACCATTTGTCAACAAGGCGACTGGATGCCTATAGAAAGCAATGATAAGAGTAAGAGAATGGATACCGTCATTGGAGAATATCAAGTTGAGTCAAAATGTTTGACGTTTGTAAGGAAAATATATTGGCAAGATAAGAATGTACAACACGAATGGCTCGTAGGAATGATTATCTTAATTACTCAACAAGGAGATCCCATTTCATTGTTCATTGTATCATTGCAACCAATAGAGTGGCTATCTCATTTACAAATAGATGTTATACAACGTGGTTGTCGATATCATGGCTCTTGTGTGGTTCAACAAATCAAAAGAAATATTTTTTGGAATATTGTCAAAGAGAAAAATGAAAGCGTTGCACAGTTGTGGAATGAAGAGATTAAGAATTGGAAACCTGTTCGTTGGTCTTTGAACGAAATTTGGAGTGAAAATGGCCAACAAGAACAGTTGTTTTGCACTTCATTGCAATTACGTGGTTATGTACCATATGCTATGAAGTGGCTTATAGAAATGTTGTCTAGTTGTGGGTACCATCCTTTGCTATCTGATGATGACTGCACAACATGGCTTAGGTTTCATTACGAAGAAGACGAAAGCGAACAGTTGAGAGTCGTTGCGAAAATATATCGCAACGATATCCAAGTCTGGTTAGAATTGTACAACTTGGCTACGGGGTCTGAGCATTCTCGAAGGTGGAAGAATTGGATACTTTTTCATGAATGGATAATGAAGATCCTCGGAAAGTATCTTCGATTATGTTTCAATAATTATTTTTGCTTTTCTAGTTGGGTATTATTGGATGATATGTCAGTCTTTTGCGAAGATTGCTTGAAATGCATCTTTTCTGAACATCAAGCATCCTTTCGGGAAACTACAAAAGTTGTCGAATGGCGTCAACAAAATGTTTGGTTGTTACAATCGAGTCATATAGACTTGTCTTTGGAAGTGCACGTCAGGAAACAACAAGAGTGGCCGTTACAATGTGTGCTATCTTTAAACTATGTCTCCAAAGGAACGTGGTGGTGGGAGAATGTGTCTCTAATATCTCAATTCCTTTGGTCAGCCTTCATTATTGAATATCTGCAAGGGAAATATCTGGTTCAACAGTGGAATCAGTTGGATATACCTACGGAGAATAAAGTTGCATCCAGATGGTTGATAGATGAAGAGAATATTAATACGAGAAATGAAGGAATGTTGTTTCAGTTCCGTTCCATGGAACTGGAATGGAAATACAAGGAAATATCTAAAATTGATTTCATCGAAGAATGGAAACGACAATTATGTGAACAAAAAGGGGAGCTTCATGTCGACAAAAATTCTCATAAATGGACTTGTGTAGGTTTGGCGTCCGTCAGTCAACTTCAACGAATACTTTCCAAAGGAACTCAAGGAATAGATGAAACGAGGGATAACTGGATTCTATTCGTTTTGGAAATACCACTGTCGAAATGGAATGATAACTCTATCGTTGCTAAAACAATGAGTCTTCCCTTGAGAATGTTGGATGAATTCCTTTGTCAAAATGATAACAAGACAGGTAACCAAATAACTGAATGGTTACAAGAAATAGAGCAGACTGCTGAGGAATCCAATACCTGGTTGCACACTTGGTTTTCTTCAGTATTATTTCATTTACATCAAATCCGACGATGGAAAGTAGAGATTGAAATCTGTAAAAAGGCTTCTTCTTGGAATCGCCAACTCTTCATGGATACGTTTCCACACTATTCCTTTTTCGAATTGTGTCGTAATCATTTTGCTGATTTCGGACATAAACTGGTCAAGACACCAAAATTGCCTTTAAAGAACGAACTTGAATGGGATAAAATAATCAATCCAATGTCAACTACTTTTTCTGAGACATTTCAATTGCTAAGAAGGAACGAACTAGAAGAAGATCATATTTGGTATCTCATCATGTCTTCCCAACAAGATGATGCTATGTTGCTATTACATTTGCCGTTAAAAGAAGAACCTAAATTGGAACTAATCATGCAAAGCACAGACCAAATCATGCATGCTCTTCATTTAGGTTGCCAATTTCTAAGGTGGTTGATAAGACAGATTTGGAGGCAGTGTTGGAAGAATGGATATGACCTTCAAACCAAATTGAATAGGACAACTCCATGAAGAAACCAAATTAGATTTTCCAGTTGGTTACAGTAATAAGGATGTGTAGTTTCATTCAGACTCTTGTACTCTTCGCAAAGGCGCTTCAAATGAAAAAACGACTCTATAAATGAACGAGAACATTCTGAAAAATTGGCCTCCATTTCTTCAAGACAACTTTGCAAACCAACAAATGAATCTAATAATTGATAAATGAAAAGAAATAACAATTCAAACTCTTCATCTATGTGAATATCTGGGTTTTCTTTCACCTGAATGGTTTCTATCCATTTTACTAGCTGAGGAATGTAACGTTGACTAGAATTCACATTCAATTGTGATATCTCAAAAGAATGCAGAGGCGATGTAGACTTGAGCACAAATTCTATAACAGTCATTCGAAGTTGAAGGTCTGATATACCACAAAGAAATAATCTCCAAGGTTCTGGTTGATGGAATACTAACATTCTTCTAGTTAATTCTTCAATGTAGGCCATGTCCCATTCCTTGTTGAACTTTTTGGAAAGCTGCAAACAAAGCTCCAGGATGATGGATGCAGCTTTCTCATCATTATTACTTAAGGTTGCCACGAGATATGGCAAACAATATCGAAATATACAGGTTTTTCCTTCACCGATGCGATTATTTGGTGAGGCATCTAAATAAAATGCTTTGCAAGCCTTTGGGTCTTCCAGGACAACCAAAAAATATCGCAATATCTGACAAATACCATCTTTCCATGACTGTTTGCCACAATTTGCCATTTGCAGACTAAACGCATCACTATCTTCGTCATCAACGAAATCGCCTTCTTCTAAAGAGTCACTGTCGAAATATTGGGTCAATTCTAGCAGTTGACAATGATTTTCCTTCAATGCCTGAATGAGAGCCTTTAAAAAGGCAAAAGGACGCAGTGACGGACACTGACAAGTAGAAGAGTCGAAACCCATCAGATGGAAGGGATGCAGAACGGATTCCAAACGGTCATCTAGAGCGAACGGAGACCTTTCCCATCCATAACCAGGAATTCTACAGAAATATTCTTTCAAGGCAATAAGAACTTGAAACAAGAATGAACAGTTGTTGGAAGAATGCTCTTTCAACATTAGGGTGATAAGTTTCCTAAAGGTGGAAGCTGGAGGAAAGAATCTTGATTGAGTCGCAATTTGGTTGGCTTCATCAGTAAAGCACTTTAAGATTCTCGAACCTAGCATATAGTCTGAAGGTAAGATCGAGTCAAGTGCTGCTTGTAAAAGTGGAGGAAATGGTCTCCAAGTTTCTTCATATGCCATAACTACTACAATTTTCTTGCCATGGCGCCAAAACTTTCCATGTTTGAAATATGTGATACCAAATTTAGTTGTTTTAGGATGGAGTTGTATATGTATATCGAGTGATATTCTGTCTATTCGAATAAAATTCATTCTATATAGACAAAAATGTTTATCTAAAACTCTATGAGAGCATAATTCAACCATATATGCTTTCATCAATGGCAGCGACCTGTAGTCTTGTAGATTCGTTAAATGTATCGGCAGGCAAGTTTTAAATGGTCGAAGAAAAGCAAAATGTAGACGCTGAAACAACGTTTATTCTCAAGAGTCCTGATGATTGTTGTACTATAGTTATATGACTTGAAATAAGTGCATTCATGAGAACTCTGCAACTGGAAGAGCATCTTGCATAATCCCTTTCACAGAACATTATATTCCAAATACGCAACAAGATGGTAACGACAACCGTAATTTGTTATTTACTTAACAAATTCAATACCCAATGACGAGTAAACAAATAGGCATCCCAGAATCGACGAACGCTTCCAATTACGATTCCACGCTTTTACAGTTTATTGGAACAAAAGAGTCAATCGGAAACATTTGAGTCTTATTACGTTCAACATTTTAGAAATTTCGTTGGCGTATTTAAACTAGTGTTTGAGGATGACTTATTCAATTGAAAAAGCTGTTGAAGAAGGAGTTGTTCTTGGTATGGGTAACCCATTGCTCGACGTAAGTGCCAATGTTGGTAAGTTATTACTGATCTTCCAAAGGATTTGCTGTTGAACATCGTTGGTTAGATGCGTCGTTGTTAAAAAAATATGACTTGGAAGCGAATAGTGCTATTCTTGCAGAGGAAAAGCATCTTCCCCTGTTTCAAGAGTTGAAAAATCATCCAGGAGTAGAATACGTTGCGGTGAGTAAGGCCAAAGCAAAGTTTCTTTAGCTTCCTTAGCTTTTGTTGCAGGGTGGTGCAACACAAAACTCTATTCGAGTTGCACAATGGATGTTACAGAAAAAACACGCTTGTGGCTATATTGGTGCTATTGGAAAAGATGACTTTGGTGAACAGATGCGCAAGTGTGCTACCAACGATGGTGTCAATGTACACTATTATGACGAAGGTGGACAACCTACAGGTAAATATGGAAAGCGTCGGACGAATTTTTTTCTTCCTCACCATCTTTTATGTGTATCTTTAGGAACTTGTGGGGTGTTGGTTACTAGTGGTGGCCAATGTCGTTCTTTGGTAGCGAATCTTTCTGCCGCAAATACATATCAGTTTGAGCATTTGAAAAGACCTGAGACATGGAAGATGGTTGAAAAGGTCTGTATTATATAGATCATTTTTATATCGTATGTTAAATGAAACCTTTCGACGTCAGGCTAGTATTTTCTATATTGCTGGTTTCTTTTTGACTGTTTCTCCCGAATCTGCTGTAGAGGTTGGAAAGCACGCAAATACCACGAAGAAAACTTTTTGTATGAATTTATCGGCCCCTTTTTTGCTTCAAGTCCCTGTTTTCTTTGAAAGATTCAAACAATGTCTACCTTTGGTAGATATTTATTTTGGTAATGAAGCAGAGGCAGCTACTTTGGCAACTTCAATGGAATGGAACACGAAAGATGTGAAAGAAATAGCCATTCGGCTTGCACAACAGCCAAAAGAAACTGGAAGGCCTCGTATTGTTGTGTTTACACAGGGAAGTGAGCCTACGGTTTTGGTAGTTGGGACGCCTAGTCAAGTATGGCTCATCAAAGAGTATCCCATTATTCCTATCGAAGCCTCGAGTATTGTGGATACCAATGGAGCAGGAGATGCCTTTGTAGG
The DNA here is from genome assembly GCF_000341285.1 of Galdieria sulphuraria. Lineage (NCBI taxonomy): Eukaryota > Rhodophyta > Bangiophyceae > Galdieriales > Galdieriaceae > Galdieria > Galdieria sulphuraria. The sequence goes on from NW_005178471.1 coordinate 202,071, forward strand.
GGGCTTTTTATCGGGCTTAGCAAAGGTAAGGAATGAGATACTTATGAGTGCCTTATTGCAAGACTAACAATTATCGTAAAGGGAGTGACATTGGATGAATGTGTTGCTCGTGGTCACTATGCAGCACATGTTATTATTCAACGCCCTGGTTGCACTTTTCCAGCAAAGCCTAGTTTTGTTGCAAATTCAGTTTAGACTATGTAGCTTTGGTTTATTCAAAATAAAATAGGGAACCCTGACCTGATGTGTGTTGGATAAGGTTGTGTTTCATTGAGTATTCATGAGTTGATAGCCTTTTGTCCTTTGACACATTGGGACTTGGATAACACAAATGGAAATCTGTTATTTAGACCCAACTGTGTTTTTGTAGACCTGAGAGATATACGAGAGTCATGAACCAAGATTTCATGTATGTTTTCATTTTAGATATGAATTGGTTTCCCATTACGCTGTGAAAATGGAGATACATAGCTAGTTCCATGGCAACATTACTTGAAAAGCTGAAAAAGTGAGCTTTCAATGAGACTACCTACATGGCTCCTATTGAAGGATAGAACAGATAGGATGCATATTTGTAGGAAAATTTTCTCGTATGAATCTGTTTCAAACGGGAGTGTCAAGAAGGGATGGATGCCTTGTTACATCTCTCTTTTTTTTACTTGAGAAATTGTGAAGTCCATTTTTCATGGAGGCAATTCGCATCACTTAAGAGGTGCATTTTTCTTTCCAATGTTGTTGGGAATTTTTCGAAAAATGCGCTTTCGATTTCTCATCTGGTTTTGAAAGAAAAAATGACGAGGTACATTTTGGTAAAAAGTAAAACTTCTACATTTATTTTGTTGCAAAGCCTTGTTCAAAAGAAACCAGTGACTAGGAAACAAGTTTTGCAGGAACACAACCCTATTTTTTTCCTTTCAAATGAGACAAAGTGTCGCAAAAGGTAGCCATCCCATGGATATTCATTCCTCCCATTCTTTGAATAAGGAGACCGACACTAAAGTCATTAAAAGCCATAAAGAGGAAGATGAGAAACAAACAACAAAATCGGATAGTGAAGATATCAACTCTTCTATACCAGTTGAGACAGTGCTAAAAGCGTGTTCTGCTCCTACTTGCTCAGAATCTCTACTACTTGGTATTTCCCCTGAAGGATATATGGTTAAAAAGGCTCGCAATAATTTCCGAAAGATAGAGAAAACTTCAATACAAAAGGATTCTTGGCAACAGACTTTAGATGCAGATACTCCACCATATCTGTCACCGCAAAGGAAAGAGTTGAAACAATCGTTTGATTTCTATTGATGGATTGATTGCTACGGACCCAATTCCTATGAGATTCTTTCAACCCAAATGGCCCATTCTGAAATGCTTCGAATCTTTGTTGAATACTTTTCATAAATTCTTGACAATTTTGATATTTTTCGAAATTAAAGTTATGTGTTATCAGTCAAAACGAAAAACTTTCGGTGTCTTCTCCTTTTATTCAGCTATTCAAAAAAGAGCAAAATGGACAAGAGTTCCAGATCGTATCAAACCGCAAACTGACCCAATAACCTGGTTCAAGGCTGTTTTCTATTTGGTTCTCACTTTGCTTATTATGCTAATGAGCAGCGGTGTATCGCCGGCTTTCTTTGCTTCCCTAACAAGCAAGTTTCCCTTAAAAGGTTTTCTTTTGAAAGAATTTTTGAAGCAAGCAAAGTTGGTCAGGTTGAATGAAGGATTTCTACTCGTTTCAGTTATTCTTACCATCGCTTCTCCTATCTACTGGAACACATTTTGTCGTTATGAATATTACACCAAGAAATTATCGAAAATGGCAGGCTCTCCTTCTACTGCACTGATTCTCTTTGCTATTTCCATACTTTTATTGAGCTCCTTCAGAGAGTGGGCGTTCTTTCGAGCCATTGATGTACAACCCATGATTCAGTTACGAGCAGTCTGGATGAAATACATTGTCTACTTGTTTGGTTACTCTTTGATATTTCTTGGAACTATTTTGTCTATGTCGGGTTTCTATCAATTAGGTATTTTTGGAACTTACATGGGCGAATACTTTGGTTTTATGTTTGATCAAAAGATTGAAACTTTCCCTTTCAATTATTTTTGTGATCCAATGTATTTTGGTTCAACTCTGATGCACTTTGGTCATTCACTGTTGTCAACAAGTCCAACAGGAATATTTCTTTCCACGCTTCTTGGTTTTACTTATTGGTTGGCTGCTAGATGTTTTGAAGGGTAATTTCTCTATTTTCTTCTCTAGTGGGAATTGATTGTATAATTTAGGCCTTTTATGAACGCGATGTATGCAGCAAGAGATCGCCAATTGTCTTAAAATTACATTTTATGAACCCATTTCGTGTAGCATGTGATTTTCTTTAAAGATGCTTCTTATCTTGCCTTTCAATAGAAAGACAGGAATGATAACTTGCAAGTTTCTATCTATGTTGTCCATGATAAAGAATATCCCAAATAATAAGGCTTTTCATACAAGTTTTTCGTGAGGTCCACTGCTAAACAAGGATAGTATGGCGTTCACCTTTAAGTCTCACTATTCTGTGAAACAAAACAAGTGGATGGTGAGGAGCAACATCATTTGTAACGTGGATAATTCGCGAGTTGCTATGAGTACAAGCAACCCTCCTGCGAACCACGTATTGTCTAATATAGCACCGGCGGTAAAGTAGGAGGCCATCTTAAACACGTCCTCGTACCCGTAAAGGGTGCATAACGTTGAGGGATTTCTTCTTCTCCAATAGATAACAAAATATAGACTTTATTCCCATCTTTGACCATGACTCACGACGAAGACTACACAAACTGCCGATCGAATGAATCGTCGCATAACAACCCAACACAATAGCAATACAGAGTTGATGCGAATTTTTGGTGTTGATAGTTGACCCAATATTATGACTTTATATATATATCTAAAATGAAAGAATACTTTACTCCTCAGAAAAGGTTTTTTGTATGGTATTGTGTTTATAGACTCTTTAGAATAGTAAGAAAGAAACCTAGTAGACAAGTGCCGGGGACTGTAGTAAATATGAATAATTACTGGTATTCTCCATTATCCAAAACTATTTTCGGATACAATAAAATAGATATCTTCAAATGGTTATATATTGAGCACATTCGTTGCAAAAAGAAGACACCAAACACCTTACTATTGAAATACAAATAGTAATGAAAGCCTTTCCAAAGCAATTCGAGAAAATGGCTTCCTTTCCTGTTGGTACAAAACCTTCCATTCCTTTGTTATTTGGCATAGCAGAATATGAAAATAACGCCTTCGTCTTATCAGATAGATATATTCTCAACCAAGTTCAACGTGTTCGAAACGACTTCTTGTTCATCTTTAGTGTCTTCTTCACATTCATAACCAGCATCGAGTTGATCTTTCCTATACCGCTTATATTATTTTGTCTAGGCGCAGATGCAGCTGGAACGATAGTACTTACCTATGCCCTTGTTTTAGTATTCGGAACTCAACTTTTCAAACGTTTTCTATGGAGACCCCGTCCATGGATGTTAGATGAGACTGTTTTTGTTTGGAAACGAGATAAGACGAGTTCATTTCCTTCTCGTGGTGTAGTTTGCTCTGTAGTATTTTGTTTTGTACTTTCGGATGTGGCGCATTGGGATCATCCCGTTTGGTTGACCCTTTTGGTTGCTTTTGTTAGTATTTCTACAGCTTTCTCTCGTTTGTATTTGGGAGCACACTTCCTATCCGATGTGATATCAGGTTTGATTATAGGCTTTCTGCTAGTGCTCTTATCGAGACATTTTGTTGGTAGCTGGTGGTCATTTCTGGGCTGTGATATATTGACCAATCCTGGAACGTGTTATGGCTCAGGAAACATTTTGCACTTGGTTTTTTCCAAACTGTTGTCTTTGGCTGTCTTGACTGTTGTTTTATGGTGCCTGACACTTGTTTTAACCTGTCGACCTATAATATTCTGGTCCAAAAGTGCACTATCCTTTGGGTAAGTGAAACAGTCCACTTTGGCTAGAAGTGATAACAATTGAAATAAGCTTAATGTTTCCACCTCTTTTGTTTCGCTATTTATTTCTTTGTAACCCGGAAGAGAATGATAAGGATGCCTTGGGATTCGTTCTTGACAGAAGTTGGTTATTATCCTGTATAGGAATGGTAGGACCACTCCTTCTATGGTCCGCTGGCTGGTATATAACTAAGAATGGGCGAACAGAGCGCAATATCTTATATTATACTATCCTATTCGCGTCCGGTTGCTTCTTATTAGGTATCTGTTCTTTGCAGCGAGTGTCTTCATAACATTCTATTTGGTCTCTCTGCTCAGTCTAGATAATAGCAAAAGTTCACGATTATATGTTGTTTCTTACAATCTCATTATGGATAGAGTCTTTTGGTATCATTTCAAAGTCTCGTGGATATTCATTCTTATTATAGTTTGGAGCTTTTTGACTTTTCAATTCCTAAATAATAAAGAGTACTTCAATCGGATACAATACCTCTTTCCATGTCATTACTTACTAACATCACCTGTTCCATTTCTTGTACATGAGAAGCAGTGGCCAACTTTTGCATTTGTGATATCGACATAAGTTGCTTCCATAGTCGAAAGAGATGTCCTCTTATCATCGTCAGTTCCACAGGATATTGCTTTGTCAATTCCAAATATTCTTGCGACAAGACAATCTTATCAGGCGATGGATCATTTGTAAAAAGTTTTGGATTATCTAACAAATGTGTAGCTGATAAAACACCTAAACAACCTGTATGTTCCAAACACAGCTTGGCACCCTGTAAACTAGAAACACTGCCATTTGCTAATACTGGAATGGAAAGCGCTTCTCGAACAGCACGAATAGTATCCCAATTGGCGGGTCCAGGTTCCTTTCCTTTCTGTTCTCTCGTTCTTCCGTGTACAGCCAACACTTGACAACCGGCGTTTTCAATCATTCGTGCATATTCTATGGTTCGCTTCACATCATCGAAAATCCTAATTTTGCACCATACTGGGACTGACCTTGAGTAATATAAGTAACATCGACCAAAAAGTTCACTCGATACTACTTACAGTTTGTTTGCTGCCGTAGAAACTATCCTTTCGATTAGTTGCCAATTATCTTGTAAAAAAGCCCCATAATAACCTTTCTTAGCTATATGTTGAGGACAGCCTAAATTCAAGTCCACCGCATCACATTGAAATTGTACAAGTTCTGCAGCGCGTACAAATATATCGGGATCGTTTGCACAAAATTGAACAACCAGCGGTCTGTCTTCTTCACAAGTGGTAAAGTGAGTCTTTCTATATTTCTCTTCTTGAAGGAAAATTCGGCTATGTAACATGGGAGTGTAACAAAGTTCTACTCCATAACGTCTACACAATAAACGAAAAGGTAGCTCGGACTGGTCAACCATGGGCGCACATATCCACTTGGGTGAACCAAGTTGCTTGTAGTGTTCGTGAGCTTTTTGACTTCCCATACGTACTATGATATCCAAAAGAAAAGCCAGCGGATGAGGAGAAACCAATGAGGACATATAACAAGATACTTTAAATCACACTTTTCTGTTGTTTCTTTTGCAAGTTATCATTTCCCATAAGAGAAGCCCTTGGTCCTCTCTTTCCCGAATGAATGAATGAAAGCTGTTGCAAGTTGTTATGAATCGATTGCAACTTCCACTGAAAAGGATGTAAAAGGAAATATTTATATGGAAATGGAAAATGAACTATAACTCATAAACATTTCTTGAGTGTCTCATAACCGATATTGGAACCACAAACAACGACAACTATGTTCAATTTGGACTTGTTCAAAGACATCTGACGCTGACGATCTTTGCGACACGCTGCAATAGCGACAGCTGCTGCTCCTTCCACTATCTTCTTATGCTTGTCTACCATATAACGAATGTTTTCACTTATCTCTTCTTCATTGACCAATACATAATCATCCACTTTGTCGACATAAGCAACATATCATTTGTAAGCATAACACTTACCGTATTGCTGACAAAGAGAAAAAGTTATCGAACCGGGCTCTACACCACCAGCACTTGCATCCGATAAAGTATCGCTACATGGATACTCGATGATTTCACCAGCTTGTACACAACGATACATCACAGGAGAATTTTCAGGAAGACAACCAATGACTAGACAATGTGGAAAAATGGCTTTCAAATAGGCAGCCATTCCACCAATGAGACCACCACCACCAACCGTTACATAAATAATATCTACGCTGCTTCCCAGTTGTTGACAAATTTCTGGTGCGATAGTGCCTTGACCAGCAACAATATCCCAATCATTGTATGGAGATATATAGATCCCTTGTCGTTCTTCGGCATAGCGCTTGGCAGTCAATTCTGCTTCTAAACAGTCATTTCCTTCATACCGGAGTTCCACATCATAATTGGACAATTTATCAACTTTGGTCGACTGTACATTTCGAGGAAGAAATATACAAATAGGAATCTTCAATACTGAGCCTGCGTGTGCCACGGCAGCACCATGATTTCCAGTCGAAGCCGTTACAACCGGTGAATGACTATGAAGTGGATGAAGATTTAACAGCTTATTGAAGGCACCACGAACTTTGAAGGTACCAGTAACTTGTTCCGACTCCAGTTTCAGAAACACCTGCGCTCCGAGTTCCTTGCTCAGAGGATGAGAAAGATCTAGTGGTGTACGTCTAATTAGAAGTTCGTTATTGGCTCGAAGTTGCAATAGCCTCGACTCGGCAGCAATGATATTATCTACAAGGCTCTCGTCTTGTTTCGTCATCAAAAACAATTATGGCCAATGATAAGAGTTTCTTGAACCATTTTTTATTACATTCATAGAATATTTTGTAATTTTTAATAGGAACGATACTATTGCCTTGGAAATGCATCATCCGTTTATTATTCATGTGACTATACTACAATACTTTTCTTTATTTCGTGGGACTGCGTTATTATTGCCATTGAAATTGTTGTTATGTACGCAGTGTCCAAGGCAGAAAAAGCATATCTTTTGGATACTATTGAAACTGGAACTCGTCTTGACGGAAGACAGTTGTTTGAATATCGTCCCATTTCTTTGCAAGTTGGTGTGTTGCCTTCAGCTTCGGGATCTTCAAGACTTCGGCTGGGTGAAACAGAAGTTCTTGTAGGTGTTAAAGTGGAAGTCGGAGATGTCGTTGAAAGTTCTAACGACAACGTTCAACTTCTTTTTACTGTGGAGTGTTCAGGAAGTGCTAGTGCAGATTTCCTAGGAAGAGAAGCTGAAAGTTGGAGTTCAGAACTACAGAATGCTTTGGAAAGTGCTTATCGTGCAGCAAACGTTTTCGATGACGAGAGGTTATCACTCGTGCCTGGAAAGTTTTGTTGGCTTTTCAAGGTTGATATCCTTGTTTTGGATACTGGAGGTAATATGATGGATGCTATTAGTATGGCAACTAGGACTGCTTTGTCTACGACACTTGTTCCACGTGTACATATTGTACAAAGTGAAGGCAGTTTTGAGCTGGAAATAGACGACAATCCAGATGCCTGTGACACTTTGAAAGTAGAAAAAGCTCCTACTTTTCTTACGTTTTCTCTCATTGGAAATCATTTTGTATTGGATCCAAGCATACAAGAGGAGACTTGTGCAAGAGGGAAACTTTCTGTGGCTGTAGACGCAAATGGGGATATTTGTCATGTATATTCTTTTGGTTTACTGGATGCAGTCGAACTCAGTAGGTTACTAACAATCATTAAAAAGACTGGAAAAGTGCTGCTTAACCGCCTTGATGAATGTGTCAAAAATGGCGAATCTAGTTAGTTGAATAGTGTATATTCTATTGCTTCGTGATATTCTTCAAGGAAATGTTCAAGTATAGAGCATAAGATTCTTAGTTCGCATCTTGAAATAAAAATACTCCGAGGGAGGGAAATGTAATGGAAGAGTGGACTCTTTGAAAAGGATGATTTCGTTCTTTGTTTTATTGGTTTGGTTATCAGGTTATGTATTGATAGGCTTTTTGTCACTAAGTGTGGCATGTGGTTTATATTACTTAGCAGAACTTACTGAAGAATATACGACAACCGCTAAAAAGGTGTTGAGGTTCTTCATACAGTTCAACCTTGTCATTCACGGACTATTGTGGGTTTGGGAACGTTTTCCCTTTCTTTATGTTGCTTTAGGAGTTGTAGCGCACTTGTGTTATTTCGAACTTTTAAGGGGTTTTCCGTTTATTGAGCTCCGGTCCCCTATTTTTCTGTCTTGTGTGGTTACTTTTATTCTGAACAATGTTGGTTGGATGCGCTTTTTCTTAAATCATCCGCAGTTGTTGGAGGCTTATGAGCTAAGCCCTGTTTTGCCTCTTTTCTCGTTCTTCGCGGTGGAAGTATGGTTGGTTCCTTTAGGTTTCGTAACTTCTCTTTCTGTAAACGACAGTGTGCTTCCTGGTAGTGGCGCGGATGTTCCTCGTGGTGTTGGCGGTTCGCGTTTTGGAAAGCTTTCAGGAGGAGAGTGGTTGACTGCTTCAGGTCTTACTGGTAAAGCTGACGACACTTTGGATGGGATATCTACAGTACGTCCAAAGCGAAAAAGTTTGATAAAGGCGTTGACTGGCGTGGCAACAGATGTGGCTAAGAAATTTTCTTGGAACAGTTTTAATAATAACAATAGGAAACGTCTAGTTTAACTATCGTTTGATTGGTATTGTTTTCTAGTTGGCTAATAAATAGTGTATCATAATTATTAAATATGATGAATGATGGTCGTTGTTGAAGGTCTCCATGGCGCGTAGTTTGGAAGAAACCAACGTTGCTGCAAGTCGAAATAACAGAGATACTGCAATTGCTGAAATTTCTCGTCTCTTGTTGGAAGGATGGACGTTGCGTGAGTTATCGAGAAACGATTAGACTTTGGTAACTTACACCTTTGTAGTGGGAGAAGTTTGTCCGTTGGCCAACTGCAACACGCCTTTGGTAAGAAATAGAAATACCGGTGTGACCATGTGTTGTCAGTGTCGTGCACAAGTTGTTCGCAGCATCAACCATTTGGAGTCCCCTGAGACTCAACAAGAGAATGGTATATCGGCACATGTTCAGTCCTCGTCGTCCTCGTCTCATGAAGAGCAAGTCATTGGAAGTGAACAAGAGATGTCCTTTTCTTTACTAGAAGCAAACTATATTCGCGAGTTTCAACGAGACTCTGACCGCGTCAGTAAACAAATTGGTGAGAAGTTGTTACAAGGTTGGACTTTGTTGGATATGAATTGCTCTAGTCCACAGGTGAGTTCATGATGCGTTGTTTCGATGAGTTTCATGTTGCTGTTTTAGTGTGCCTGTCCACTAATGCGAGACCATCAAGGGGCTTTGTTTTGTGTGTCTTGTCAACAGTTTTGTGAAGATAACGCTCAGCGTGAAAACCAAGTAGATACTATAGAATTGGAAAGCGTAGAAAGCAAACGTCCGAGAATTTTATCGAGTGAAACTGCAGCAAACTCACTTAACGTTGTGAATAGCGGGGATAGTATTTTAAGGGCAACCGAAGCTGCATTGCTAGGAAAGGTTGACTTACTTCAGGCAAGTTTGTCGCAGTCAGAAAACATGCAAGAATGGTCCCGTATCAATGAACAACTTTCGTCCTTTTTATCCAATTTACAAAAGGTTCGCGGACTTCTTGACATACACCCGTCCCAGCAATCTTAGTTCTCAGAATCAAGCATCCTGGTCGATTCTTCCAAGGATTGCGCTCGACTTCGTTGCTTTATATGGCTTTCGATATCCGGAACTACTCCTGTAGTTACGGCAAGTGTCTTTTTCCACAACGAATCTTCATTTTCGCTTGGAGATATAGTACCGTCTGCATAAAGAACCAATACCAAGTTCTTAGTAGCCTCATGTATTTGATCAGCCAACATATCATCATCAACTCGCTGCTTTAAAATCCAGTTCAAGTTGGAAAGTATTTCGAGCCACAGTCGTTCAAATTCTTCAGCACTTAGCAGTTGACTGAGAGTTCCGTGATAAAGAAGAAACATTTTGGAAACCAAAGTTGGGACTTTGGCTTGAACTTTTCTCGATAGTCTATCTCCACTAGCCACACTTTGAATGAATTTTCTTTGCACAACCAAATCACAAGAAAGTGGCAACAAAAGATCATAAAACAAGCAGTTCCAATCTTTACCACACAAGTCTTGTAACCTTTGCGCTGTGGTAAGTAACTTTTCAAAAGAAAGGAATGCTTGATTGCGAACTTCTGATCTGTCATCCAAGCAGAGACAACAATAAGCACTCAACAAAGGTGACCAAAACTCATTCCACGCTTTGCTTTTCACGTTATCAAATGTTGACGTTACATCTGACACTCCAGTATCGTCAGTGCAAAAGGGTTCTGCATAGTTGCAGGAATCTTTGAAATCACTAAGGATACTCGGAAGACATCCAGCTAAAATATAAAGGCATTCAACTGCTCTCACAGCAATTGGAATGGGTGCTTCAGTATAAGCCAAAATCGCATCGAGCCAAGGAGCAAATGTTTCATGATTGATCCGCTTCTCCTTTGATTCTAAAAGAAATGCGATAGTTTCAAACCCAAATATATTTGCTGGAGAAGAACATCGTGCGAGATTCTCCAAAAGAGATAAGAGAGTGTGCCAACTCGAAGTACATTCGATTTGTGCAACGTGAATTCGACAAATATGATATAAGCCTGCAGCAATACGCTCCGATACAGACTCAAAGCTTCTTGATTCCAACTTCACGAAAAGATTAAGGCAGCGAAAAATCTCCATGGAAAGTTCCTCTCGATGCCCATAGCGAATAACGATACGTAAAAGGGTCACAGTAGCTCTTACAAGTGAAGGACACGGTTCCGTCAAAGGATTCAATACTTTCTCTACAACTTCATAGCAATAAGGCCAGAGAAGAAACAAACGGTCTCGATTCCTTAATAATATTTCACGCATCAAGTCGATACAAAATGAAACTCCGCACTGTCGAGAAACAAACTCGTCCTTTGTAACCACCTTAAGGGTTTCCCAGTCCTTCATATTACCGTTTCCACTGTCACCAACTTTACCGCTATCGGCAGTTGTTTTATTCTGTGAATCATCTTTGTCACAAGATTGTCGAGAGACAGTACTTTCATTACAAGGTGCAAGCAGTTGGTTGCTGATACTGACCAATCCTTTCATCAATGCAACGATTGATTCTGCCCGGAGAAATCGACTCTCATTAATAAAAATTTCGTCTATTCTACAGTCTCCGATACATTTCTTACCAAGTTTCTCTGCTTCCATCTCTTCTTTGGAAGTACGAACAAGAAATTCAGGAACTTGAAGACTGCTCCCATCCATTTCTTCGTCACTGGAATCATCTCCTCCAAAGCCAAACAAACCACCAAAGGCACTAAGTACAGATGAAAGTTTACTCGTATTATTTCCTGATAAGGGTGAAGAGCCAGAGCTGGAATGTTGACAAGGACTTTCATTTGACGCTGCTGAATGACTGGAATCATAGTAGCCTGGCCACCAGTAAGGAATAATATTACTTGCTGGTAATGGATTTCCATCCAAGTCAACGAGTTCTTCTCCATCACTGAATAAAAGATGTTCCAAGTTCGACGGAAGAAGTTTCAAGATATGCAATCTCATCGTGCAAGTTAGTAAAGCTTCCCAGCCACTTTCTCGAATGCAATCCCCACACTGACGTGCGATTCCATACAATGCGACGGTTGCCATTTGACAATTGATACTTAAGCCAAACGAAAGAAAACAAAGACGTAAATCCCCTTGGCGAAGTTTGGATGCTGAAGACAGTCCAATTATGACTTGGTCAACAGGTTCAGACTGTCTAAATACTGTTGCAAGGCGAGCAATTCCTAAAAAGCCTTCGATAGCAGATTGGACTTCATCACCATCCTTCGCTGCTCCAAGTGCCCTACAAGTTGCAGTCAACATGGGCTTCCAAGCTATCAAGAAGACATCTTCATCAAATTCCTTGGCTTTCGCAGGTGAAGGAAACGCCAACATATTGTTACTTTCACCACTTTCCGGATCAATACCCATCTTTCTCAACTGTTCATCCCAATGATCTTCTGTCAATGCATGCAAACCTGATTCATCACTCATTCTGATCTCTACACTGGAAATATTTGCATAAACTTCTCTTAAGAACTCTCTCGGAAGGTCATGTCCATCATTGATTCCACGACTGTTGGATATAAACTCTTCCAAAGTCATCTTCTTTTTTATCGAAGAATTATGTTGATCAGTATTCAACATAATACAAGCAAAGGCCAAAACATGCGCCGCATCTGCTGAGTTGAATGGTGTACTGCTCTTATTTTGTTCATAGAAATGTTCAGAAAAGGATTGCAAGATTCTGTCAATCTTCTGTGCTTCTCCTGGTAGTCGAAAGGATTCGAGGAAAACACGAAGACTTGTCGTGAAAGGCCTATTTTTGAAATCAAAGAGTCTAACATAATTCTTCAAGATTTTTATGGAAACTTCATCTGGTTCCCCCAAACATGCTCCAATAGTGGTTTTGTTGAGTCCTGGAGTAAACCGCAAAAAAGCAGCAGCAGCCTTGTTTCCATCGATATCGTGGAAGCTTGAAAGTATTGGAGACCTTGGAGAGAATCTACTGGGAGACGATGGAGGACTAGCCGAGCTTTTGGGAGAACTCGACATTGATACTTGCGCAAGCAAATCACGTTTACGAATAAGATCGATTACCTGCATCCCACTTGTGAAGGGTCCGACCGAATTGAATTCTTTCACTAGTTCGTCAATTCTCCTTTTTAACCTTTTCTTTGCACGCATCTGCTCTATAGATATATCTGGAACTCGATGGACCCATCCAAAAATACGGTCGATATCAGAGTCATCAGGAACAAAGGAACGAGTTGCAAGAGTGTCCATGCAAGTTAAAAATATTTCAAAGCTGATGTAACCAGTTGCAGACAAAAAGCCATCCTCCGTTAAAACAGTTTCTTCTGAAAGTGCTTCTAAAAGTGGTTGAACGGCGTCTGATTCATTCAATTGACAGTCTAAAATTGCATAAGCTGCAGATAAAAAGCCTTGTTTTTGTAACAACGCGGCAAGAGAGTCGAGAGCAATCTCTCTGGTCACTGGACTAATTGTTGGATGAACATTATTGTAGCCATTTCCTTCTTCATTTTCTTCTTTGAATAGAAACGAGCGTGCAATACGAATAAGAATCATCTGAACCAAAGGAGTGGAATAGGGACCCAAGGTACTAATCAGACAAAGAACTGTACTAAATGATGAGGTTATCACTGTTGATGGATCATTCAACATTCCTAAACATCGCAATAATGCTCGACAAACATCCCTCAAGAGAATCCTCCTAAGAGATGGCATCTGGGCTAAGGAACCTCTCGGAGCAGAATGCAAAGCGATTTCCAGCAATTGCAATCCAATTAAGCGTTCCTCAATGTTTTGAGTTATCACTGGGTCAACCATACGTGCACCAAGAGATAAAAACCAGGCAAGCGATCGATAGTTGTATCGCATGTGAGGAGGATTGATATATGTCGACCTTTCTTCCGTAGCTGTAGGACTACGATTCTGTTTTGTTAAAGTTTGTTCCTCTTTGTTGCCATTTGTAAAAGTATCTAAAGGCTTGGCTTCTCTCGTATTGTTGTATTCCAATGCGCTTTCGTGAACCAGAAAGGAAGCTCTTGAAAATATGTGACTGATTACGGTTCTTAAATATGACTCTGCAACTTTTCGTGAACATTCTGAGCGTTTCTTTCCTCTTGGAGAACAGACCCGAAGAAATGTTTCGATACAGTGTACCAAAGCCTCATTAGACAAGTATTCACCTTCTGGGCTATTCACACAATGGGCCATCAACTCACAAATACGACTCATCATAACTTCTTCCGTACTCGAATCAAAGCCACCAAACCGCAAAGCTGAAACAGTCTCCACGATGTCCTCGACTGCCTTTGCTGCCTCCTCCCAACATAAGTTCCCTGATAGTTTGACAAGTGCTGTAGGAACACGATAAACAATCAATCTGCTCAAAGACGATAAAACCGTAGAAATAATATTTCCTGGAAGGTCCTCTGTTCTCAAGAGGTCGACAAAAGGCTTAAATACACTTCTTGGATCCTTTGGCCAAGACTCACTTGCGAAAGCGTTCCTCAAGAGTTTTATATTTTTTACCAATCGAGTTTCGTCCCCACTTTTGTTAACTCCTCCAAAAGTAGAACCTAATAAATAAACTGAACCATTGGAAAGATCAGCCACACCAGGTTGGGCGAAACGTGGGTTTCTTCTCAACGCGGCAAGTACTTTTCTTGCTTCGGACAAAACAATATCAGAAGTCTCACGTTTCTCGTAAAACAAAACGGAACCTTCCACCATTTGGTCACTTTCCAACTGTCTTCTTTCTTCTCGCAAGGAATTTTCTACTCGGGAAGAGTGCGCTTCGATGGTCTGAAGAACACGACTTTGCAAAGGCTGCATTTTGACAAAATGGTTATAGCTTCTTAACAACAAAGATAACTTCTGTATTTACTCGTACGGAAGATAACAAGTAATGAAGCTTGTACGAACAAACCCAGTTCGATACATGGCCAAAGTGAGTTGACCAGAACGATTAAAACCTAAATAACAATTTGGACTTTCCCACCAAATTTCTAAATGGTTCGTCGAACGTGATTCATTTAATAAACCATCCATTTTCTATCATTACTTGAGTCAACGAATACCCATCTTTCGTAAAACACTTACCAAACATTTAACGAAATCTTCAACAAGGTTGTATAATTGATTTCTAGTAATATCCCCGAACCATGCTTTGGAAGCAACTCTCCTCCCAGCAGCTATTTGTCTCCTTTTCACACCAGGTTGCATATCAGAGTGACTCATTGCGAAGCGAATGGGATAAGGAAAACTCCAGGTCATCTCTTTAGGCGACGAATCAACATCAATGCGGAAGAAAAGAGGCGTGGTCCAAAGTATGGTCTCATTGCGAGTAAACTTATCGGTAAATATTTCAGCTGGAAGAACAGGTAAACAAGAAAATACACCCTCCAAGGATTCTATCTCGTTACTAGTGTACTCCCATCTAATATGTGAGACTTCTTCCCATAATGTATATCTTCCATTCCATTGGATTAACTTTCTATTACTGCAAACACTTTCTGGAGGATCAGCTACAACTGCAAAATATATATACCGAATAGAATACAACACATTCCAAAGAATTTTCCATGGTGGATTACTTGGAAAATCTTCGATATATGTGACAAGGCCTTGCTGGTTGCACAATAATAAAGAATAGCCAGAATATACAGCAACTGGCTTCCAAAAAATGGGCCAAGTGGCGGAAATCGTCCACTGCAGAACAGCTGTCAAGTTGGCCTCACTGGAAAGTTTCAGCTTTTCGTCCCAAGTCTCAGCTAGATATATTGAAGGTTCAACAAAAAACGATACCAATCTTGTAAATACATCAATAATTTCGTGTTTTCCCTTTACTGTCTTTATGCAATTCTTCCAAACACAGTCTTCTGCAAGGAGTTGTTCAAGTGACTCTGAACTACTATCTCTGAAAACTTTCTAAACAACACTTAAGTGCAAGCACACAAACACACTGTAATATATTTACCAAAATAGCTTTTTGAAATTCGTCAACTACAGGAATATATTTCAAAGGAACTTGAGTGGGCTTCAAGCTTTCTATAGTGCAACTCAGTTTGCCACGAAAAGTGCTAACAGATAGTTTAACTCTAAAAAGTTGTTTTCGAATAATACTGCTTCCGTAAAGAGATGAATGTCTCGAGGAAGCCAAGTGATACCTTCGACCTTCGAAACTCCAATAATACGGAGAAACGAAGCCACATCTCTTGCAAATGCTCATTCCAAGAATAGCAAAATCCGAGATGAGTCCCAACTTCACATGATTCTTCTAAATTGTCCAAAAATAAACAATTTATTCACAAATTGAGCTTAAATACTCTCATATTGAAATGAATATAATATCTCGTTGCCATTAGAAACTATTAAGTCTGGGATGGTTTCGAATCTTTTAAGCATAGTCTTCATAGGAGGTAATTTTGTTGTAAGGATTCATCCGAGCGTCATAGACTTTCATATGACACAAACATGAGAATATCTGTAATATCAAAACCACAAAAAAGGATTACAAAGAAATCACAAATCTTGAAACAGGTTACCTTGCTGTTATAGGTAAAGTTGCGAGCGATTGTTAATGAAGTATTATTCTTTAGACAATAGTCATATTGCCATAAAAAACAAACCAATAGCCATATTTGATATTAATGCTATTTCCTTTCCATCAAAACAACAAGCATAAAGTACTTCAAATAACGCTCAACTACCAACAATGAAGACATCATTTGGCAATTCTTTCGAGTTATGAATACACGTTGCGTAATGATTTGATGAAAAACAATATCGTTCCTAAAGACACTCTGAAGCATAAGTATATCGTTGGAACAACACACTCGACAACTACTACAAGATGCGCAAAATAAACTGCCTATAAATGGACACTCATCAGTTCGACAAACTACTCGTACAAGTCACCAAAATGACTGTTACTGAAACACAACTGTACACTTAAAAACTTGAAATGTTCATTTGCATATAATCGCATCAGACTCTAGCTGCTGGTGCAACTTTCCTTTGTTCCAGTTTGTTCAAACTTGTAGCTGCATATCCCGTTCCCTCTGTTTGCAAAAAGATGACGTCTCTAATTGGATCAATATAAGAGTCTGTCACAGGGTTTTTTGAATCACGTTTTGCAAACCGTTCCACACATTCGGCACAAATAACGTCCCCACTATCTCTCAATACAGCACACTTCACTGCATTCGAAAGTCCAACATAACAAACGGGACACATATACTGCCACTCATTCTTTCCATATTTCTCAATGACTCGGTGTTGTTCTTTCTCTGCGGCAAGAGTGAATTTGACAGTGATCAGATCCTTTGCCTTTAAGGGTTTTCCACTCATAGGACAACAAGTATACTTGATTGACGCACCCTTTTCTCCGTCTACAACAATCTCTTCTTTCTGCCCAACTTTACTTTCTGGCAACCAACAATTGCTTGAACCAAAGTCTTTTCCTTCAAAAGAATCACTAAGCTTGGGCTTCTTCACAGTGTTGCTAAGGCCACGAGCTTTCCTCTCAAATTCCTCAATTCTTTCGCGTTGTTCTTCCTGCTCAAGTCGCTCTTTTTGGAGCTTCGAGGCTAGCTTACGTTTTCTTTCATTCTCTTCAACCTTTTTTAAACTTCTCTTTTGATTAAGAAGGTGTTCTAGTATTGCTTCTCGGTCATACAAAAAACCTTCAGGCGTTACCTACAAACTTCTTAAAAACTTCAAACAGAAAAGCACAGACTCAACGAACCACTGGGTCCTTACTGGGTTGCAAGGAGAGACAACAACAGTCAAAAGGTCGTATCGTTTCTGAACTTAATACAACGGTCTTTGAACCATAACCCATTTTCTTCTTCTCATGATAAGAAAATACAGCTGAGTCATAACTGTGTTTCGAGTGTCGTGTCATATCTAGCCAAGTCTTTCTGTGACAGTACAAAGGAACGAACAACAAATTATTCAACGAAAATGTGTTTGGTCCACACATGACATGCAACTCCGAGGATAGAGCAGAAGAGCTTTTACACCAAGTAGCTACTGAAGGGAGGCTATGTAGCGCCTGGGAAGAGTTGAAAACCTATATTGTTCAAGTGTTGAAAAGTGTTCATATGAAATACACGGAAAAGGAAACTGTAGAAGCGGATTCAACCAAGTTGTATACTGAGTTGGAGACTATGGTGAAAGATTGTCAACGAGCTCCTTTTACCGTCCAAAGAATATGTGAACTTCTACTGAACCCTACTTATAACAGTTTTGAAAAGTTTTGCCAAGCTTTTGAAAAACTATTCCATGTCGTTAGTCGTGTTGCGGAAGGGGAAGGTGTATTTACTTCCAATTTATTGTACCTTCGGAAACAAAGGAACTCAGACTGGCAAGCTGCGGATGGTGAAAGCTCTTGTTCTTCTACAGAAACAGAGATACTTTCAGATGCTGAGAATTCCAATACCGCGTTATCTTGTGAACAGCAAGACAACAATATGAACGGAGGGGAAGAGGATAGTACTGAAGCTTAACTTTTTAACAACGTTAGGCAGTTGTTGGTCCCCTATGAAAGGTTTCCATCACTGAGGGCTGTTGTTCGAGACTGACCATGGTCCAAAAATGAAGATATGTTTCTTTATGAGAGAAATACTGGACATTGTATATTCTTTGGTTGTTTTTTATGATGGTTTTACTATAGGGTGGTACATACCAATTAAATGGTTTATTGTCTTAGCATAACAAGGTGAAGTATGCTATTTGAATCTTGGAAAAATTACTTTTAGTTGCAGACGAAATATGGTGGAAGACCCTATGTTTCTGTTATGAAGAAAAGTTTGAATAAAACTTTCAAGTTTTTCTGTTTCATGATTGAGTTAAAGATTCTCCACTTCCCCCAAAAAATGGCGCTCATTTTAAATTTCCAAAAGTTAATTTGATCGTTGCAAGCAAATGAGTTCTGCCTCGGAATACGAGAAGAGACGACTCGAGAATATAAAGAAGAATGAGGAGATCCTTCTTAGACTTGGGTTGAACGCAGTTGCACCTTGTAGAGAATTGAAACGGTCTGAACCCTCCGCCTTATCCATTGTTACCAAGTCAGATGCTAAGAGACATACAATTGGACTAGAGTCATATCTTCCAAAAAGAAGAAGCACGCGAAACAAAGAGCTGAAGAGCGAGAGATTAGAATCCAAGGAGAAGGAGATATCTGAGAATCATGAGGAGAATTGTACTGTTCACATGGAGGAAGATGAGGCAGACGCTCTCATAGACCTAGATACTTGGTGCGATATGAACAACATTCAACCAGGTCCTTGGGTAGACGGTGTGCAAGTCTATACAGAACGAACAAAAATCGCTAACGATGAATAGGTCACTATCGTGGTTGGGTTAATGAGGACGTCCGTCAGTCATTAGGAATAGCTTCTTCCGCAAGTGAAGCATGGGAGTCAAATGGAGGAGGAAAATTTTCATATAGGAATCCTTATGGTCATATGGATACAAAGTCCATAAAGAAAGATACCAAAACTCGATCAAGTGCAAAGGAATGGGCGAGAAAAATGATTTATAAGAACCCAAATGCCTATTTCTATCGACATACTTGCCCTGGAGAAGAACAAAAGTATGGTGAATGGAGTGAAGAGGAAGTCGACCTGTTTGTTCAAGTTGCTAAAACATACGGTAGTGGTGATAAATGGGGACTGTTTGCCAGTCATATACCTCATCGAGTTGGATATCAATGTAGCGCAGCATATCGTGAGATAGTGATTCCCCGAGGCCTTATAAGAGATCCGAATTTCAGGATAACCAGAAATGGAAAAGCCATATACGTGGGCAGGCATTGTCATTGATTCTTACTTGTTACTAATAAAGAAATGTGCAGATTAGTAAAATGTGGTAAAACTCCTTTCATTTTTTGTAAATGGTCGTTGAGCAGAAACTACAAACTTACTTTACGTGGATGTCAGGTTCGTTGTTAAGGAAGTTGTGAGATGTTCTTTATCAACGTGTTTCCCCGAAGACAAAAAAAATTCATCCATTGAAGAAAAGCGAAATCCTTGTTTGTCCAAATTCAAAAAAGATGAAAAGAACTTTGACGATTTATTCAAGTAGTTACTACGTGCACATGCTGTTGATAATGAATCTTCAGGATACTTCTAATTCTCACCTGTTTCCCAAGAACAGTATCATTCATAGGCCACGTAAGGACGATATCCTCTTCATTTCATAATAAACATTAGATATTGAACAAATAAGAAACTAAATGACAACCAAAGATCACTCTTTTCAAGTAAAATGTCACAATGAGGACCGTAGGTTTCATTTTCAACTATTTGGCAACACAATCAACAGCCTTCAAGCTTGCTACATATTACGAGACTTCATTAACTGTCGAAATCTCCAAGCTACTTGTACAATCCTCCAGTTCAAAATCTTCCGACATCCTAAAACTTGCTTTTTGTGTGCTGTAATTGGGATTTCCTGATAAAAAAGGATCATCATCATTATCCTCTTCAGATGTATTCAACTCGTCTGTTCTTGATGCTCTATTCTTTTTATTCAGCTCCTCTAAAATCTTAAACTGAACGTTTACAATTTCGGTACTTGTAGAGCAAGCCTCATATGCCGATAAATAGGACTGATTTACTTGCCAAAAAGAATTGCCCCAACCAAACTTTTCGAGCAGTCTTTCTGCCTCAGCTCTTCTGTGCATAATAGTCAATGCAGCAGCAAACGCCTCTACACAGCTCAATTGTAGGGGCTTTCCATACTTTGTAGGGTTTGCAGCAATAAGGAACGGAAGAAGTCTGGGTTGTGCCTTACTAAGTTTTGCAAAGGGTACTTCGTCAAGTTTCGCCCACGAACAGTCGATCGCAGCCAGGCCGTGTTTTAGTACAATTTCTGCGTCTTGTGGGGAGAAAGCTGTTGAGCCCTCAGGACTTAGTATAATACCACGAAAGGCTCGATGTACTTCAAGACTCGAAACAAGGCCGAATCTCAACAGTTTCCTACCTGTGCAACGTTTCGCATCACATTGCTGAAAGTCGTAGAGAAATAGCTTAACGTTCCCTTTCTGAACATTTCCTTCGATGCTATCATGTCTAGACTTATCCTCAAACCTCTCTACCACAGGCAAACTTCTCGACTGGCCACGTTGATGACGCTGACGGTTCATTCCTTCCTTTGATGCTTTCTCCATCGGAGTCGATTTAAAAGGATTTGCACGTGGTCAGAGAGTATTTGGCGGTATTGGTTGTGTTATGATTGGTTGTCCTTAAAGGCAGAAAGGGAAAGACACGAGGAAATAGTGAGGATGGCACACACTCTGTCGTCAGAGGTTCCAATCATTAACAACTCTACAAAGACTATTTGTATCATTGACGAAGAAGATTACCGGCGAATGACTCATCTAGCAGCGGAGCTAAGAAAAGCAAGAGGAAACATCTTTTCTGAGTAAGTATAAGACTTTTTGTGACTTTTAGTCTGAATATCTGTACTGTTACAAAGGTTGTCTTCGAATGAGAAGGGTATAGAGATGGTTTTGAGGAGTGGAAGGAAACTTGGTTCGTGTTCCACTAACAAAGTGGGCTGTCGTTCGAAAAGAGCTTGTTTGAAGAGAAAGAGAGCGGATGACTGGAATTTACATCGTTGCAGCGGAAACTGTATAGCCAGCTGTGGAAAGTTTGTGAAGCAAGGCAGTTTTTGTGGGTTTAATACTCTCCCAAAAGACTTACTTTTTCACATATGCAGCTTTCTTACTGATTTTTTGGATATTGTTCGTTTACGTCGAACTTGTAGGAGTTTTCGAGAAATTTTCTCGAGTAATCTCTTGTTTCCAAAACTTGATTTCGGAAATTGTAGATATCTGGACGACAACATGTTACTGTCTTTCTTGAGCTCGTCATTTTTACCGTTTAAAGCGAGGTTCGAACAAATTATTCTCTCCAAATGTCATCGGTTAAGTAGTCGAAGTATTCTGCGACTTTTCGAATGTACTTTAGAAGATACAACGGAACATTTGGATATTCGATGGTGTACAGAGTTGGATGAGTCTATTACAGAGAAGCTTTCAAAGTTGTTGAAATTGAAGACCTTGCTTATGTCTCACACTCGTCGTATTTCTGCTGTGTATTTACCGAGCATATTTGAGAGCTTGCACAGTCTTAGAGTTGTGGATCTTTCTTTTACTAGTTGCAATCGAGAAGTCTTGTTTCAGTTAAATTGTAAATATCTTTCAGTTTTAAAATTGCAAGGTATCTCCGACGTTGACGATGAAGTGGTAGATATACTTTCCCAACGATTGCAAATGATAGAGAAGCTTGATCTTTCCTGGTGTCCAAATGTTGGTAGTCGTTCTTTATTTTCCATCGCATCGCGCTGTAATATGTTACAAGAAATAGGGTAGGTTTTTTTTGATGAATCACTTTATGTTTCTTACAAGATATCCAAGGTTATCTGAAACGAAAGTATCAGATGACGGTCTGTGTGAATTGATGCGGTCGTGTCCCAGAATCAATAGTATTCAAGCTTCACGTTGTTCTCGTATTCGGGATTCTTTTGTACAGTTTATTGTCGATAACATTGTTTTGAGGGAACGACTAACGAGTCTTGATATCTCATCTTGTCATAATATATCTGATACAGTAGTTGAAGAATTGCTTAAACAATGTAGAAACTTGAGATTTGTGGATGTTTCCAAGTTACCCTCTCGGAAGATATCTTGTTCAACCATATGTGCATTGCGAAGGAGAAATGTAGAAATTCTCTTTTAATAAAGTGGCATTGAGTTTTGAAGAATATGACACATTCCTGTTGAATACTTTATATTTTCCTTGGATCTCCTTCAAATGTTCATATTCCCACTGTGATACTCTGGCTGCTGTTGTTGCAATTCTGTTTTCATAAAAGTCAATGAGATTTCATTGCAGCTAAGACATTTTCAACCAGTTCATACTATTCATCAAAGGACTTGAACTACACGTAAAGACTCTGTGTGGATTTTTAGCAAGTAATGTTATGCTGCTTGTCAATACTTTCAGTCACATCAACTTTTTCAAACAGTACATTTCAAGACGACCATGTTGATGATCATTCTCTGTTTACTTTTCAACCGAGAAATTACAACACTTTTCTACAATACTGAAAGGAATATTTCAAGAACATCGATGAGAACGAACTACTCAGAAGGAAATGAAGTGATGGAGAACATTCAATACTTTATGGCGAACTGGAAGTTTCACTCTCTGACCCTTTTATTGGTTGTTTCTTGGTATGGAATCAGCACGACTATCATACTTTTGACAAAGTGGGCCGTTTCTGAGGTTCCTGGTTTCGAGTTTCCTCTGTTGATCACTACAACAAACAACTTGGGTGCTTTCGTTTGGTCTTTTCTATTTATAAGGTAAGTTTTCCTTCAACTCTGCGCTGTTTCTCACGAGAAAAGGTTTGTTGTGAACAATATTCCACACTGCTCGAAGGAACGGTTGTTGTATTCTTTTTTTCCAGTTTCAGTGGGTATCGCTCTAGAAATTGGACTTTCCAACATTGCCTTGTCGCTACTATCCGTTGCGCTTTCTACACTTTTAAAGGGTTCTGCACCACTTTTTGTTATGTTTTGGGGTCTGCTACTTGGTACCGAAGTTTTTAAGTTGAACCTGTTCTTCTCCATTGGTTTGATTTGTTTGGTAGGGTTTATTTTCTTCTATGAAATTCTTTCTTATTATTGAATCAGGGACTTGCGTTAACTTCCGTTGGCAATTACGCTGGAAATACACTAGGAATCATCCTACAACTTACTGCTGTTGCTGCAGGTGGTTTTCGTTGGTGCCTTATGCAGATTTTATTACAAAGGAGAGGAGACGAACACAGAGTTTCTGCTCTTGAACTAACATATTATACGTAAGTGCAGAGTTGTTTTTCTGAATAGAAGCTTACGTAGTTTTAGTGCTCCTTTGACAGCACTGGTGTTATTTCCATTTGTTGTTGGTTTGGAAGGCAAGTCTTTTGTAGCCTATCTGACAAATACAGCGTCTAGTCAAGTTGCCTATATGATACTGATATTGTTGCTCATTTCTACTTTTGTTTTCCTATTGTTGATTGTGGAATATTTATTGGTAAGAAGGACCTCTTCACTGGCTATGGCAGTTGCTGCAGTATTTAAAGAAGGGGTAAGAATTCGAACGACTTTCTTTCAGAAACGGTTAATATTTACAAATGTTGTTCTCTAGACAACTATTGTTGGAGGTGCAATATGGTTTCATGATCGTTTG
Organism: Galdieria sulphuraria; assembly: GCF_000341285.1. NCBI lineage: Eukaryota > Rhodophyta > Bangiophyceae > Galdieriales > Galdieriaceae > Galdieria > Galdieria sulphuraria. The sequence goes on from NW_005178471.1 coordinate 225,953, forward strand.
AGCATTGTGAACGTAGTAGGATTTGTTGTTTGTCAAATGGGCATTTTATGGTATATGTTTTCCCGAACTCAACAAACCCCAATTTTATCCAAGGATCCTACATTACTGAATCAAGTCGTATCATCAAAAGATGATTCGCAGTCCATACAAGAACAACTTACAGCGGTACAAGATGATGAGGCTCAGTGATACTTGAGTGGTTTCTGAATGGTTCTGTTATTAAAGTGGAATGAACGGTCCAGTCCTGCAAACCAGTCACCAGTATGGTCTGTTTTGTTGATTGTCGGAAATGGATAAGGCGACATACGAATCAATAGGCCTTCACCTCGTCTAACAGAAAGTGTGGGTTTCTTTAAAGTCATTAGAAAGAAAACTTACTTGAGTTGTTGACGAAATTTACCATCAAAAGATGCCCAAGAATGACTTCGAGCGTTTTCAGAAATATCCACTCGTAACTGAACAGAATCTGGAAAGATTATAGGGCGAAAGGAAAGGCTATGAGGACATATCTAAAGTGTATTGTATTCACAGAACCACTTTGAGCGTAAATATAAGACTTACTGGAGTAAATAAAATTGCTGGAACGGAAGGATGCACCATAGAACCTCCAGCACTCATAGAATAGGCTGTGGATCCTGTTGGCGTAGACATAATAATGCCATCAGCTTGAACAGTAGTGATATACTTGTTATCACAAAAACAATCCAAGTTACAAAGATACGGAGAAGCTCCTCGATCAACTACTACTTCATTTAATATTTGGAATTCCTTTTTGGGATAGCCTTTTTTAAGCAATGTACATAATAGTCGCATGCGAAGACTGAGTAGACATTCTCTTCCTTCCAAGATGGAGGAAATTTCTTCTTCAAAAGAGTCAAATTCAAATGGAGTTAGGAAACCTAAGCTTCCCAGGTTAAAACAAACGACAGGAGGCATAGCTGTTTTAAATAGAGTTGAAGCATGAAGAATGATCCCGTCACCGCCTAAACAAATAACAAAGTCGACAATCTTGTCAAGAGGACCCATCGTACTGGTGCTGTCAACATAAATACCATTTGCCAGTATTTCAGGCTGTAGGAAACTTTCCACGATGACTTGAAGTTTTTGCTTCTTAAGATACTGAACTGCTAGTATTGTTTGGTGAAAAAGAGCGGGATCTTTTTTGGCTAAAACCAAACATGTCTTTGGCCTCTCGTTCCATACTAACATGACTTGTTCTGTTGCTGGACTTCGAAACATAATATTACTTTCTTCAACAGTTTCTCTTTCGCAGACAAAGCCATCGCATCTTATAAGAGAAACTTGGGCCTTGACCTTATCACCTATCAGTTGCTCTTTTGAAAAGTTTAGTTTTGTGCGTATTCTTCTAGACACTAGTGATGGATGCCCAGATAAAGTATTATCATTAGTGTACGAATTCTGTTTCTCTTGTTCCGTTGTATGTTTCTTTTGCGATATGGCAGAATGAGATATCCGATATTCAAATATATCTTCAACATTCATATTACACCAATCCAATTCCGGCACGTTATTATTATTCTCCAACATAATTATTCTATCCACAATTTCTTTAAGTACATCAAGAGGAGGCCTTTCAGCATCAACTTCAATTAGATACTGTTTAAATATTTCAGTAATAGAGTCCATATAAGTGCAATAATCATTATATTCTTGTTCAAAAGTTTCACTAGAAACGGACACCAAGCGCTCGTAAACTTCTGTACTGACCTTAACCAAGTTATCACTGGACCTCTTTCCACATTATTGAACTTACTGGTCTAAAGAATCTCTTGTGATAAACTCTTTCGGTCTCCGGATCCGACTTTCTACCAATTAGTCTCTGTTTCAACACGTCGAAGCTTGCTTTCAAGCGAAACACTTTTTGAGGTCTTATTCCTTCACTAAGAAGAGCCTCTGCCTGACCAACTTATAAGTTTTCGTTAAGACGAGAAGGTAACTGTTGTTAACGACTATAAATACCTGTTCGAGGAAACCCATCCAAAATGAAACCCAACTCTTTGCAATCCTGCATACGCAATCGTTCTAATATACAAGGAATAACTACATCATCGGGGGGCACTAGTTGCTTTTCCACATATGGACCTACTCGTTTCCCAATGGGTGTCTGTTGAGAATAGTGTGCTTTGATCAAGTCTCCTGAGGAGATATGTACCATTCCTAGCAAATGGGAAAGAAGAGAAGCGATGGTACTCTTTCCACTAGCAGGAGGTCCCAACAGAATAAAGTAGTTGGTCAGTAAACTTGTTTCCCCTGAACTCAAGTTGGCTTCGTTTTCTTTTACAAAGAGCATCCAAAAATAAGAGTGAGTATTCCGAATATTGCCATTTCTTCGGTTCAAACTTAATTCTGTCTTTCTAAACCTTCGTGAAAAGTAAGGTGGAGTTGTTGCTTTGTTCCAATAAGCTCTATTTTCCACAGTTGTTGTACAGTCCCGATATGTTTTCTTGTTGTTTGTTGGAATATCTTTAAGAAATAGTTCCTTTTGGAAACAGAAGTTGCAGATAAAACTGTACGGTTTTCTATCAAATAAGTCATGTTCTTGACCTCGCTGGTGTGATTGTTCTTGATCCATCATCATACAAATCCGTCTGAATAACTTCTCATGTGGACCTTATTCGGATAACTATCGTTGGTCACTTGGCCACCATTTTGTAAAGTCTAGCATTTGTGTATAAAGCGATACGAAGATTCTTCTTTTCAAGACTAAGTCGTTTAATACATTTTTGATTTCTATCAGAAGAGAAAGCTTTTCAAGTTGGCATGTGCGATTGCAATTTCGTGGAATTTGCTTCATTCCTATGAGTTTCTTTCTAAAGTAAGAACTTTTTAAAGAACTTATCAGCATTAGGATAACAGACCTTTGCAGATATCCTAGTCCAGACTGGGCTCAACTCGGATGGCTTCTTTTGTTTGGAACTGCATGTTTGTTGTTCTTCTGCTGTGTGCCCTTGTTTGTGAGGTTTCTGGACCTGGTGAGACTTGCAAAAGGAGAATTCTGTATCATTATATTGACTCTTGGATGTGTTCAGTTTCCGACTGTGGGACGTAAAATGAATAACGTACTAAGTCAGTATTCGCAGCTTGACGTAGATTACCAGGTTTCTAGAAACTTGGACGGAGGTGGGGAAACTGTCCACAACTTTCCTACGTGTAATAACCATTTCACAGATACGGAAAGTCAGAGTAATCAGTTGGAGCGCAATTGGGAGGCTCTTAGAGCAAAATTTACCACAAAGTTTTATGCTAGACTTGGAATTATCCCTGAGTTGCTTCGTTTTGCGCTGAATTTCATAGCAGTTGGAGTTTATGTTTCTTCCAGCTACACTAGCGGGTTTCAGAAAGGTTTAGGAGCGCTTGAGGTAGTTTCAGAACACATCACGTTTCTTTGATTCTCACCAAACTATAGGTAGCTTTTGGTATTATATTTGGATTGGACTATCTTCTACGATTCTATTTGATTTCTCTTGATTCCACTTTACTTGGCTTTGTATTTCGTATCGACTCGTTGGCTGACCTCTATAGTATACCTAGTCTTATAGCGGTAGGGAATGAAATATTCATCCTGTTACTATTCTGATTTGCTACTAGTCTGGAATTGCTTTTGTCTCGTATATCAATTTCAATTATTTGCGAGCCTTTAATCTTTATTATGCCTTTGTAAAGATTTACTATCCTGGTGGTCACGATCCAGAAACACAAAAGCCAAAGCAAGTTTCTGCCTTAAGACCTTTTGTATTTTGTTGGATTTTATACTTGTTTGTGATTATATTTGTTTCGGCTTGTACCGTCTATTCAGTGAGATATCCATCTATAGAATTGGCTTTTGTTGTTATTACTAAATATTCATATAGCTCGAAATGATGGGTGAAATTGATGGCTGGCAAATTGTGAATAGTGCAGGCGAACCTTTATGGAATGTCTTCAATTCAGTTTATTTTGTAGTAGTTACGATAAGCACTGTTGGATATGGCGATATTACTCCTACCACTTATCCTGCAAGGTTAGTAAACCAATGTTTCCGAAGAGTATCTTTTTAAAGTTCTTTTTACAGAGTGGCTACAATTTTGCTCATCTTCTTTGTGGCTGTTTACTTTGCTTCCAAATTGTCAACTCTGATGGAAGTGATGCAAGTGCGTCATTAAGCTTGGTCTTTGATTGAGCTAAGAATATTAGGAACAAAAGTTAGGTTCTGGAGAATATATTAAACGAAGAGGAACTCGACATGTTATTGTTGTAGGACGGTAAGTAATTTGCATATTCTTTATGTGAAAATGGCGTTACTTGTACCTAGTCATAAATTTGGTGATTTCGAACATTTTTCTGCTGCTTTTTATTCTTCTCCTCTTAACGCTACAACTCATATTGTGATATTGGCAAGATATCTACCTTGGTCAGAGGAAGATTTTGCAATTTTGCAAATGTCAAAGATTAGAGATTACGTCCATTTTTTAAGAGGAAGTGCCGCTGAAGTTCGTGATCTTCACCGGGCAAAGGTAGGCGATGTCTACTTTGAGACGATTTTTTTTGAAGTTGTTATAGTTAGAGGATGCAAGTGCAGTGTTTGCTTTCTTGGCAGGTGGTTCTAGTGATAGATTTGCTGAGGATTCGGTGCAAGTAATCCGTATTCATGCAGTTCGAGCCGTAAATCCAACGGTATGTTTGATAATTGTTTTTTGTATTGATAAGACTGAACGAATTCCAGGTTCCTATTTTTGCAGTTCTCGTAAGTCTTCTACTACGTGTAATTCATTCGCTGCTTTACAGTTTTATTTAGTTGGATAGAGGCCTTCATATACACATAAAGAGTTGTTTGACAGCATCTGGAGATTCACCATCTGGAATCATGTCAGGTGATCCTCATTCCTCACAGAAAGGAAACCAGACAGACAATGGTAAATTGCTCTATGTTGTAATGATTGTTGCTTAGAAAAGTTTGAAGAACGTAGTATTAGTGCAGACATGGCAGCCAGTGGTTCTATTCCATATCAGTTTAGTTCTTCTGGCACAGAAATGTTAGGATGTAGTATCTGTACTCGTGAATTTTTGTGCAGTCTCATGTCCTTGAATGTGGTTTGTGATGGTGCATCTACTCTTGTAGCCAATCTTTTGTTTTTTATGAAGTTTGTCTGTTGCTTGATAATTTTTTCTGTTTCTGAAACATTGTAGGTCAAACAATGTATCTCAAGACTTTCCATGGATTTGGGAGTATAAACGAGGAGTAAGAAATGGTAATCTAGTTTAATTACGATAGCTATGAATACAAATGTCCTGTCTCTAGAAATTTTGATGTCCGAAACTCCAACTTTTTTTATTGGCGAGAAATTTGGTATTTGTTTGAAGGCTATTTACGAGTTATCTGGAATGATTTTGATTGGAGTTTCGACAGATAGTATGTAACAACGACGCATCTCTTACGCAAATTCAAGTCCTTTTGTTGTAGATACTGCTGCAGAGATTGGATATTGGGAGAAAGTCATACCAGAGAGGAGCTACTTATATGTCATTGGAACAAGAACTCAGGCAAGATGAACTAAGTTTTTTTTTATAAAATGTGGTTATAAGATGTTGCATAGTTTCATTTATTTAAGAGAATGGAAGCTGAAACGATTTCTTTGATTGAGGAGAAATTGAAGATGTTGAAAAGTGCCAAACCTCTTTCTTACACTACGGTAACATCACTTAGTGCATATGACGTGGTGGAAAAGGTTGAAGACATTCCTGAAGATAAGTATGTAGAACAAAAGACATGAAAAGGTTATATCTTGTTCACATTCCGTATAGAGTGGATATCAAAGAGTTCCGTGATCATATTGTCATTTGTGGCTTTGATGAAGCCGCTGTGTCAGATGTTGTTTTTCTTTTAGAGAGAATTTACCTGTTTTCGTACGGTGAGGAAGTGTTGGCTCCAGTTATACTTTTATTTTATTCGCTAACACTTTGTCAAGGTGATCCTTTATTTGGATTTCCCGTGAACAAACCGCCATTTACTGTCGTCATTCATCCAAGTATTAGTGAGGATAAGATAAGCTCGTTGCACAAAAGATTTCCTAGGACATACTTTTTGTCAGAGTCACCAGAACATCTCAAAAGTTTGGAGAATGTTGCTATTTTTAGGGTTGGCTTTTAGTGGATTCTCGTCGAAGATAACTTATTCGAATCAATAGGCTAGAAACGTTCTTGTATTGAGTGACTCATCTTTTTCCTTTGGAGACTCAACGAATGATGATTCCCTGTTTTCTGGCATTAATACAGAGAACTTGGATCGAAAAGTTGTTATGACTTTGTTGAACTTGGAGCTTCTTTTGGGTAATATTTGTTTCCAGCATCCCGCTTATGATTCTTATTGTATTTTGCCTTACTTGTAGGTTCCTATGATCAGACTCACATCTGTATTGAAATCAAAATTTCACATTCCATTGCATTCCTTGGTCTTCCTCGTCCTCGTCGAAGATATTCTTATTTTGGGGTTGGTGATGTTTTCCATGCTTCATTGCACTTTATAGCGTTCTCCCTTGATAGTTACCAAATGAGAGTCATTTTGTAAAAATGCATTCAAAAGATTCTCAAAAGCTGAAAGAGCAGTCATCCACAGTGACAGAAGAAGGCGTCAATTCGGATGAAATACAAAGACATCGTAGACATCAATTTGCTTCGACTATTGTGAATCTGGGACCTCGTTATCTAAAAACTTTATTAGCCAAGCAGGATGAGAATGATTACATAGAACTCGGCATTTCTTCTGCAGCGACTTGGTATAGGGAAAGGTAGAGACTAAATGGGGCTTGTTTAAGTTTCATATCTTCCTCTTTTTTAGATACGCATCGGGTGAAGTCATTTTAGATTCGCTTCCTGATGTTTTGTTGTGTCGTGAATACGAGCATTGTGGAGTCGTTTCACTACTGTGTGAGATGGTAGGCTTAAGGAATGGAGGAAGGTTGGTTTATATTTTCATGAGCTGCTTTAACAGATACTCAAGCCACGATAGTCTTACAACACCTTTGTTGAGGATGATTGGCATTCCTTCCAAGTGGGTTGGATGGAGATATGACAAGGTAAGTTGCAACAAGATTGAAAGATTGCACTTCATGATTCCAAGGTATTCTCTGAAATCGTTTCTTTTGGAATGATTCCTATTGCGTTGTATCGTTCTGGCGAGGCTCCCATTTCTGCAAGTCTTTTCGAGTCAACACAAAAGAATTTTATACAAGAACTCTCTTCGGACATTTCTAAGTTTCAGAGACAATTTCATCTTGGTAGTTCAGGTATAGCTTCATTTTCATCATTTCAAGTTGCTTATATTGTTTCACAGCTTCTATGGATGCTTTCGAGGCGAAATTCTATCCTGCACAAAATATACTTCCTTGGTAACTTATCTTTCTTAGCTGTTCTCTACTGTCCTCATGTGTATGTTAGGGTTTATACCAACCCTACCCCAGATACAATAGTTGGATATCGAGATGGAATATATGTTCTGGTGAAACCTGCATTGTCAAGCAGTGCCTTTCGACCTATTTATCAATCATGAGACATTTTCATTTGTAATAAATCCGTTGATGGTCATGCATGGTACTCTTAGAAGACTTGTGGCAACTTGGTTTATAACCTTTAGAACTAAGTCTTCAGAGGGTCCACATGAACGGTGTAAAATTGGAAGTGCAACCAAGAAACCTCCTTTTTCCGCAACTTGGTCAAAAGATTCTTATGGGAACTATTGGAAAGTTACTAACTTTGCAAGGACAAAGCCCTCTTTTCGGAGAAAGTTTTTGTCGGATTTTGCAACCTTTCTATTATTTCACCACTTTTATTGGTCACTTTTTGCTATATTATGGTTTCTTTGGTTCGGTTTATATCAAAGAAACCGGGTTATATTGACAGTTTCAGGTTGGTTGCCATTGTATTTGAACTCTTTCCTAACACTGCTTACTTGAAAATAAGCCATTTACTTATTGACTTGGTTTGGAAGATTAGAATATGGAAGTGGACTGCCTTGCTCAACCTTTTGTCGCTCAGCTTGGTGGAAGTTGGTGTTTGAATACTTCCCTGTTATTGTTTACCAACAAGTTGAACATGAAACTGCTTCAAGTGATACCATCATAGTATGTTGCCATCCGCACGGTGTAATGGCGGTTAGTAGAATACTTTTGTATGGTTTTCTTTGGGAGACTCTCTTTCCACAGCATGAAAAGGTAGGTTGGTTAGATCGTCACTAATGACTTTATTTTTGATTCTCTGTTGTTTTGCGTGAAGAGAAGGGCACTTGCAGCAAGACCGCTTTTCTATTTGCCAGTTTGTAGAGAGTTTACGTTGTGGTCGGGAGGTATCGATGCTTGTAGATATTCTGCTCTCACTTCTTTGAACAGTGGGAACAGGTATTCTTTCTTTTTGTCAGTTTTCTCGTTCCGTCAACTAAACTCTTTTAGTATTTTTGTGTTTCCAGGAGGCAGTGAAGAAATATTTGTAACGAGAAGAGATAATATTTATGTGCTGCTAGAGAAACGGAAAGGGTTTGTGCAAGTATCTTTCTTATTTCGAAGACTAACTGCAGTTTGTAGTTTTATCAGGTTAGCGTTGGAAACGGGATCCAATCTGGTTCCTGTGCTTGCTGTTGGTGAAGAAGAGCTTTTTAGACTCTTTCGTTTGGTCCCAGAACGTTTGCAACAATTTTTTTTACATTATTTTAGGCTTCCTGTTGGTGTAGCGTTAGGAAGTTACTGTACTTGTATGCCAGAACGTTCTCCACTTCAGGTTCGTTGTTGAGCTAGTTTACTTTGTGTGAGATGGGTAAACATAGAGATAGATTGTGGTTGGAAGGGCAATAACCGTGCACGCCATAGAGAACCCCAGTAAAGAAGATATCGATTCGCTCCATGCCGTTTATAAGGAAAGACTTGTCGAATTGTATAGAGACTTTAAAACTTTGAATACTTGCAAAGACAAATCTCTCGTCATTTTATGACAATAAAAAGATTTCTTTGAAAGAATCAAAAGTGGTTGTTGGTTGGGCCATGAAGTTGAAGTTGGCTATTTTATTTTGTTTTCTAGACTTATTAGTTGGAGTTGGGGTTATTTATTATGTTCCATTTACGGAGATAGACTTCCAAACATACCTTCAACAGGTTTATCAAGTATTTTTTGAGGGAAAGCGTGACTATAGTCAAATCCGAGGAGACACTGGTCCTTTAGTATATCCTGCGGGATTCCTTTTCATATATCGCCTCTTTTATGCAATAAGCAACGGAGGCTCTAATTTGTTTCCTGTGCAAGTTTGTTTTGCGTTTATCCACTCTGCAACGCTATGTACTGTTTGCTCAATATTTATTTATTGTAAGTTGGACACCAAAGAGTTCTTATTTTGCTGTATGCCATTGCTGTTTTCTCGACGCGTAATGTCTATTCATGTTCTGAGGTTGTTCAACGATGCTTTTGTTACATTCCTTAGTTATCTATCCGTTCTCCTCTTCGTTTCTCGGCATCATTTTGTGGCTTGCATAGTCTACAGCCTTGCAGTATCAGTGAAAATGAGCGCCTTACTTTATGCTCCTGCTGTCTTGATTGTGTTGTTAGAATCGTTTTGTTGGAAGCAGACCTTTTTATATGTAGTACTTTGTGGTGCCGTGCAGGTTAGTTGTTTTTCAATACAACGAATGCCGCATTTCATTGTATTTTGGATAGTTTCTTGTCGGTTTACGATTTTTATGGCATCACCCAATATCTTATATTTCAAAAGCCTTTGAGTTTCATAGAGTATTTCTGTACGAATGGACGGTCAATTGGAAGTTTTTACCGGAACACATGTTCCAACATCCTTTGTGGTCTCTTGTTCTACTATCGAGCCACATTTTGGTGCTTTACATTTGGTACAAACGTGTAGTGAGAAATTTGTTTACAACGCTTCAAAAAATGTGTCAAGAAAAGTGTTTTGTCAAACAGAGAAATGTCATACTTGGTCGTGGTATTGTAACAGTATTGTTTCAGTGTCAATTGATCGGCATTGTATTTGCGCGAAGTATTCATTATCAGTTTTATACGTGGTACTTTCATAGCTTACCCTGGATTCTGTATAGCTTAGGTATCCATCTTAGACAAGGGTAAGTTGTCGTTGTTAGTTTATTGGCACTCATTCTCACAGAAATTCTAGTTGTGTCTTATTGTTGGCTATAGAGCTAGTCTATAATAAGTATCCACCCTCTTGGCATATGTCAATATTACTACAATGTTGCCATTTGTATATCATTTCCAAAATGCTTCAGTCGGATAGTGACAAAAGAATAATTCATTCTCTAACCCAATCGATCAAGACAAATATAAAATCTGTAGAGAAATGAAATTTAACTTATAGATGAATTTTTTGCTCGTTGTCGCTCTCTTCTTGCGTCGATGGAGGCTAACAAGATCAATTATATTGACTTGTGTAAACAGTTACAGGCTTACCTTCTCTCTTGCGTGATTCCAGTAAACGATGTGGTCCTTGTTCTCTGTCCAAGAGATAAGCAGAGGTAGGTTCCGTAAGTTGGTGAAGGTTTTCCCCTAAATATCCAAGTTAAGATAGTTTCAGTCTATTGCTCCAAAATTACCTCGAATGAAATGTTCATGTAGAGAGTTGAGGAGATCCTTCAAGATAGCTGCCTTGCATAGGAGACTGGTACATGCTTCTTGCAGAAACTTTTCCACATCTGTATATGCTTTTGAGCTGATTTGGAAAGAAAGACCACCAAAACCAATCTGCGATAAGACCAAAGGTATTTCACTAGCCATTCTATATAATGGCTTGGCTCCAAAACACTCATGTTGCAGCATATCTTTCACGATATCTTCCTTTTCTAATCCTTCTCCCACCATAAACAGGATACTTGCCATACAACGAATCTGGTGCCACAAAAATGCTTGTCCCTTCACAACCAACTTTGCTAAGCAAATACTACTCGTATTTTTAGAGGATTGAAGTGAACAAGTTGCACTTTCCGGTGGTAGATGCCATTCGAATCTACTTTTGTGTGTCATGGATACTATTTTAATATCACAGCTATAGATAACTCGTCGAAAACTCTGTACCTGGGTAACATCTGCTTTACAAAAGTTGCGAAAATCATGTTCTCCAACGAAAAACTGTGCTGCACGTTGCATAGCTGAAAGGTTCAAGTGCTCAGGTCTAAAATAATAGTGATAGACACGATAAGAAGCTGAAAAGCGCGCGTGGAAATCTGGATCCACACTAGTCCATCCTGTTATCCATATGCCACTTGGTAATACTCCATTCAGTATACGAGGATAGTCCAGCTCTACCTCACCATTAGAAGGTGGTATGATATGGGAGCGGACAGTAAGCGATACCACATTTTCTATTGCAGAAACACCTTTGTCTGTTCTTGCAGCACGACTATAGCAACTTCCTTCTCGGTTCTCGATGAGCTTCGTCTTTAAAAGTGCACGAAACAAATGTTCTTCTACAGTGTTATCAGAGTGAGGCTGAGAAGCAAATCCATCGAATCTCCAACCAAGATAACATATGCGCAAAGCTATTTTTCTCTTTCCGTGTTTGTTGAAGTCAAAAGGTTTTCCTGTTGTTGCACAACAAAGCGAGGCTGAAACTGAGTTGGAAGAATTGTCCTTATTTTTGATAAAAGCGTCTCTCAAAGAAAGTATGAAATGAATTAATTCTTCTTTGGAGCTACTTTGCAAAGACTCTTCTGAAGTTTGTATCAACTGATTCTCTAGTTGTTCCATTCCGACAACTCTCAAAGACGACCTCGTCCATCATCATCATCATTATTTTTATTATTATTTTTATTACTCATTTTTGGATCAAGTTTTGATCACTGCGGCTTTGAGAAGGGTTTGTTATCTTCCTTGTTCGAGTGAATGATAAACTTTCCCTTTTGTAATAACATAATTCGTGAATCATGCAAGAGTTTTCTTCCCAGTCAGTCATGCCTCATCGTACAACATCCAACAATTCTTCTTAGTTTTTCGAGGGAAAACGTGATTGTTTGAAAAGACCGTTGCAGTATTCAATTTCTTGTGTGGCATATGGAAAAAGACGACGATACTTGTACCCCTTTTGCCGAAGAAGCTGCTAATTTGATTGCTGAAACACTTCACGTTTATGATAGAATAAAACAGTTGGGCGGGATAGATAATAATATAGACACCAATCTCAGCTCTTTGTTGTTAACGGAAGGTCTGGATCAATTCGTTGCGGCTAATCTGCAAGAGAGAGATGAAACATATGAATCTAGAAGAATTGCTTTTTTTGATTCCAGTGACGAAAGTAGTTCAGTAAGTACAACCAATACAACGATACTGAACGTTCCAGCTTCTGCCAACGCACTCAACTCCCAAGTTTCTTGTTCTTATCAGCATAAAGACGAATCAGTTGAAAGAACAACTTGTAAAGAAAGTTCTCACTCAGTTTGTTCGCATAACAAGGTACAAGAGGAGGTGATTGAAGTGGAAGACAGTCATAGCTTACAAAATATATCACGTGACAGTAGTCACTTATTGATTCACCATAGACCAGAAGGTTTTGCCAAAAGAAAGAAAGAAAGAAAAGGATGGACGCGACAGAGTCTTAAAAGTATACTTCGAAACTTGAAAGAGGTTTTGAATTCGATGGAAGAAAAGGTTGTGGGGTATGAAAGTGAGCCACTGCATAGCCACAAAGGGGAGAATAAGGATTTGCTTGTTCTTAAGAGACCTAAAAAGGAACAAAACAAACACGTATCAAGTTTGGCTAACGATAGGTCATTCTCTGAAGGTAGAGATAGAATGACTTCACATAGAAAAGAGTTATCAACTTCAATTTCTTATGCTACCATAGAAAACATGTCTACACAGTGGCTTGATAATAACTATGATAGCAAGGAAAGTTTATTGAATGATTTGCAGTCCATTACCAAGTTCTTCTTAAGAACATTGAGGAGTGATTGGAAGGACGTATTGCCAAGTGGCTTGAGCGCGGACAAGTTATTGGAAAAGTCACACTGGAGCCCCAAAGAACTCTTTCATGTTTTAACTTTGAGTATACAGTTCCTTTGTGGACGCTCAGCTGCAATTTCTGAAAGAGAATCCTGTTTGGAAGCTGAAATGCGTAGATTGGAAGAGTTTGAAAGACAGTTAGATGTTCGGGAGGCTGCTGTAATGAACAAAGAACGCAGTTATTCTGGTGATTCTACGAAGAAGACAGGATCACAACAAATACAAAATGGTTGTGAAACAGTCAGACAATTTGAAGACGGAAAGAGATGTCATTCGGAAACTTTGAAAAAGCAGACTGTTGCATATTTGTCTATTCCTGCATCGGAACTGACGAGTGAGCGCAATAACTTGAGGGATTCAGAAGAGTCTTCCAGAGTTGGCATTGAATCACATCGTCAGTTAACTGATTTACGTTCAAGAATTCGTACTGCAGAGCATCGTCTAAAGAAAGTGTGCAGGCACTTAACACGCTCGGGCAAGGACAGAGTTCCATCTACTTATTCAGGGCCAGAATCGAGTCTTTCAGGATGTGAGGAAGCTTCAGCGTTCTCATGTGCTCAATCATCTATGCAAAGTAAGAATTCAATGCACAATGAATTGGAAGAGCTCAGAACAGAGCTACTCCAACATTACAGTGCATTGCAAAACTCATTAACGGAAGCTTTAAAGAATATTTCCAATCGTATAGAAGAGCAACGCATTCATCCACCATTTGCTATAGACACTGAAAAGCTCGAGAAGAAAGAAGGAACTATGGAAACTTATGAGGTAAGTTGAAAGCATTTTATATAGCAAATTGGTCAATTTGCATAACTAGAACCATTCGATGAGCATGCTGAGAAACATAGAAAGTTCTTCTTGTTGCCTTGATACTCCTTCGCTGCTAGATGCTTTGAGCGCAACAGAAAGGGAGTGGATAAGGCGACTGGAAGTATTGAAAGCTATCATCTCTCAAAATAGACAATGCAAGCAAGACTTTATTGAAACCATTCCAAAGTTGACTGGGGAAGCATGTGGAGATATCACAAATACTCAGAAATGGAATGATTTCATTATTGCATTTGTAAGAGAGAACGAAGCGCTCGATGTGTATTGGAAACGTGCTTTGGATAGCATTCCTGAACAATTGGAACACACCTCTGCATCGGAGACTGCTCTCTCCGACAAGGTTTGACTCTTTGTTGATTAGTTATTTTATTTGTCTTTTGCCTATTTATTCTTACTTTCGCATTTACTAGACAAATGTTCCTATTCAGAGCACTCTCTTCCAGTTAGAAAGTATTGCTCTTCAAAGAATTCTATAAAATGAGCTATCAGTCGGGCCTTCATAAAGATTGTTCCAATTGGTTTTGTAGGAACGATTGCTCTTGTTTCTCTGATCCAAAAGAAAGTCTTTTGATTACGTTTCAATTAGATATGAGAGTGTTGTTTTGTCTCCATTCAGGACATATCTAAAAGCTTACCTCTATTCGATGGCAAATATGTCCGGTTTTCTTTCGTGCAGTATAGTTATTTTGCCTAGAAACTCTTCTTTTTGTGGTTTAAAGAAATTAAAACTATGGAGAACGTGTCAATACAAGTAAGACACTGTAGTCGACAAACACTCGATGTTTATTAGCTCATAGGACAGTGGTTGCTTCTGTGAATGAGGGAAGCAAGGATGATATTCGAAGGCCTAAAGTACAGTGGTACCCTGGTCATATTGCAAAGGCAGAAAGAGTGTTGAAAGTATCAAAGCTTTTGGTCATCCAAATTAGTGTACTAAATGTTTCAAGGACAAACTCAGACTTGTCGATGTTGTATTGGAGGTTCGAGATGCAAGAATACCAAAGTCAACAGAACATCCAGAACTGCAATCATGGTTAGTGTTTTTATCTCCTCGAAGACGGAGCTAAGTTGCTTTTAGGCTCGGAGAGAAGAAGCGACTTGTAGTGCTTAATCGTCGTGATATGGTGCCTCAAGAAGCACTATCCGTTTGGATCAAAACTATCAAACAACAAGGCTTTGAAGTGTTTGATACCAACGCGAAACTTGGAAACGGAATACAAAGACTTAGAAAGGCTTTGATTTTCTGTGGAAAAGCTATCAACGAAAAGTATTTATTGCTTCATTGGGTCAGTATCTTTGAAGAAAATGTCTGAATTCTGTTTAGGAGAAGAGTAAAGGGATTATTGCCGAGAAGTGTTCACTGCATGATTGTTGGATATCCGAATGTCGGGAAATCGGCTCTCATTAATAGACTTGTGAATCGCGCTATTGCAAAGTCCCAAAATAGGCCTGGGGTGACAAGAACTTTCCAGGTAAGTTGTCTTTTGACCAGTGTTGCTTATAATGAAATTTTTTGTAAAAGTGGATTCAAGTTTCTGATCAAATACAGCTTTTGGATTCACCAGGAATCATACCTCCTAAACTTGTAAGTTTGTCTTAGGCATCATTTATTTTGCTCATTTGGGAATAAGGTTTCACAGAGTAGTGCTGAGAAATTGGCATTTTGTAACGATATCGGTAGTGGATCATATGATAACCAAGTAGTTGCGGCAAGTAGTTTTTCATGAAAGAGTTTCTGTTTTAATGGACTTTCTAGTCCGCATTGCTTGAATGCATTAGAAATGTTGGAACAGTCTGGTCACAAGATCATTGTTTTGTCAGGTTTAACGAAAGATTTGGTATAGATATGCTAAAACACTCGGGAGAAATGCTTCTGGTAGGTTCATTTTTGATTGCAGCCATTGTTAGAGTTCACTATTTCTCTTTTCAGGAAATAATTTCGCGAAAACAGTTTTCGAATGATAAAGAGAAGACAGCTCAGAAGATTCTCGCAGAATTTAGACAAGGACTTTGGGGACCGTTGTGCCTGGAATGGTGCGATTCAGAGCTGTAAAGTTTCGGTGTTTTGATTAAAATGTCCCGAGAAGGCCATGTCTTAAAAAACATCGTTTATTGTTCTTCTAATATACCACAGCACATATTTCTTGGGAGAGCAAAATCAATAAGTTTGGGATAGTCCAACTTCAACTCTTTCATCATGAATAGGAATTCCTCTCTGGTCTTACTTAACCGCGTATTCCATTTCTTTTCTTCTTCAACAGTAGTTACATTTCTTCCATGATAATCGTGGGCTGGATATAATAAAGTATCATCGGGTAGTGACAAAATGTGCTTATGCACTGACTCATAGAGTAACTCTGAATTCCCTTGCTGAAAATCCGTTCTACCACAGCCTCGAATCAGTAAAGCGTCTCCAGTAAATGCCATTCTGGGTACATAATAAAAAACATTTGGCGTCTCGTGAGGTTTTGAGTCATATAAAACATAAGTAACACAGCCAGAAGTGTGACCTGGAGTTGGCCTAGCTTCCAAATAAAAGTTCCCAAAATGAAGTTTCTCGTAGGGGTCCAAGTGAACGTCTGCCTTGGCACCACTAGCTTTAGAAATAACTGACTTGACTGTTTTCAACTCTTTCTTCAGCATACCAGTTCCGGTAACGTGGTCTGCGTGGACATGAGTATTTAAACCATATAGCAGTTGCACACCCAATTCTGTAACAAGCTTTACGTCCCTCTGTACTTGTGTATCAACAGGATCAATAAGGACGGCAGGCTTTTCCTCAAACCTCAGGTCAGCTAACAAATATGTATACGTGTAAGATTCTCTATCAAATAGTTGCCGAAACAGGAGTGGGTTTCTAACTTCCATTTCCATTCAAATCTAAAAAAACTGAGCTGAACATTCATTAAGTGTCTCCGTTTGGGGTATTTGAAGGAGTTTAATGCACGTGCATCGAATTGAGTCCAATAGACAATTCTTCAGAGAAATGCCTTTAAGATATCCCAAGAGCCGACAATTACTTTATTCTATTGTGCTCGAGAGATCCATAACTATTAGAGATTAATGATGAAAGGTCATATTGTTAGAAGAATGGGCGGTCTTGTTTTTATATGTATCCTGTTGTACTTTGTGAACTTGCTACTATCCAGTGTTACCTGAAAAGTAAAGGTTGAAAGTGTCCAGTGCTTTTTTCCTCATTTCGAGTTTTTCTACTGAAAATTTCCATAAAAAATTAAGCTACTCTTATGATTTCTACTCTTATCCAGCCTAGTGCCTTTGAATACTTTGAGACCATTGCAATATAAACGTTTTCGACGACGAATTTACCAAAAACTTCCTTCAACAATGGAAGCTTCCGAAAACTGTGCCTTTAACATTTCTGCATATTTTCCGTTCTTTTTTAGAAGTTCGCTAGGTGTTCCAAACTCAATTATTCTACCCTTTTCTAAAACGACAATTAAATCAACTGATTGTATAGTAGAAAGTCTGTGAGCCACTATAAATACGGTACGATTTTTTGCAATAACTTGCAAAGCTGATTGAATGGCGGCTTCACTTTCTGCATCCAAAGACGAAGTGGCTTCATCAAACACGAGTATGCGAGGATCTGTATAAACTGCTCTTGCAATGGCGATTCTTTGTTTCTGTCCTCCCGAGAGACGACATCCACCTTCTCCAACGTCGTAGGAAAAACCACCTTCTAGTTCAGATATAAAGTCCCAGGCATTCGCTGCTTTGGCTGCATAATATACTCGATTCATATCAATATGAATCTCACCAAGAGCAATGTTTTCAAGTATAGTACCAGAAATCAATGGAGCATCCTGAGGGACAAATCCTATAAGCTTCCTTAACGAAGCCAACTTCATATTTCGACAATCTACGCCATCGATTAAAATAGAACCACGGAGAGGATCATAAAAGCGAGAGAGCAATTCCAACAAAGTTGTCTTTCCTGAACCTGAATGACCAATAATTGCAACCGAGTTACCTGCGGGTACATTAAACTGAATGTGTGAAAGCACATAATCAGTTTCATTGGATACATGCTTCTCCATTGAATAAGAAAAACAAACGTTTCGGAACTCCACATGACCCTTGACGTTCTGAGGCTCATCTGTTCCAATATCTGCTACTTGCGGTCTTGCGTGTAAGAATCCACGAATAAGTTCCCATGCAACTTCTCCATTACGAAGTTCTACAGCGTTACTAGCAATGACTTGCAGTGGCTCAATCAAAAATGCGATCGAACTCACAAAAGTTATTAAAGTAGTTGAGGATAAAGAGCCTCTTCCAACAAGATAAGCACTCATTAACAGCAATACCAATACAGATAGGGCATAGGAGATTGTAATTATGGGAACAATCGCTGCTTTGGAATATTCAAATTGATAGCTTTGTGATTTCAACTGGGTCAAAATATTTTTCAGTTTATATTCGAGCATGTATTTTTGAGCTCCGTAACTCTGAATGAGACGAATGTTCCGAAAAGTATCCGACAGTAAGGAAGACAAAGCTCCTGCAGTCTCCTGCAATCTCTTAGTAGAATTCAATAATACTCTCTCCAGAAGGTTGTATGTCGTTAGCATCAAGGGCATCGTACCAATTAGTGACAGAGTAAGAGGTGGACTCATAAAGAACATGTAGACAAGAACTCCACAAAACTGAACAAAACTAGGTATAAAGCTATGAAGTAAACTATACAGAAGTTTTGATACTCTTTCGACAGCAGAAGTGCAAGAGTATAGTAGATTTCCACAACTAACATTGTAATAAAAGACTGTGTCTCGATATAAAAGTCTACTGAACAAATCTCTTCGCAGAGATACTTGAAATTCTGTTATAACTCTCGCTATGATTGCGTCTTGTGCAAAGAGCGCTAGAGAGCGCAGCGATATGAAAAATAAGATCTTTGCTGTTTCAACAAGTAAGTTGGAATGAAATCCCTTCCCTATCATTGAAGAGAAAGATCCAAAACTTGCTACAAGACGTAACAATGAAGCCAAAGAGATCGTAGTCGCCAAGGAAAGAAAGAGAAGTTCTCCACGAAAATTTGCTATGTACGGAAATATTTGAGCGTAAGTATTAATATATCTTTCTCTAACGTCAAAGAAAAAAGATTTCGCCGAGTTTGAAGAGACTCTTTGGGAGTTTCTTTCATAGCCGGAACTTTCAACGCCTCTCTTCTGACAACAACAAAATCTGAAAAGGGTTTTCCGGTTTAGTTTGAAAGCAGCTGCTGCTTTTCTCTTTCCAAAGTGGGACGGCAACAATAAACGTAAAAAGGTTTCATTCCCAACATACTCCAAAAGCCTAGAATTGGGCATTATCCTCTTAAATGATTGAACGATGATGGGCATGCATATGTCTGCTTTTTGGCAGCATTTTGTTGGCCGAAAACAACTTGCAACTTCCAATAGGCATTAAAGGACATTTGGATAATCAAGTTTGGCATGATGCTACGTTCATTTTTTTATTTAAGAATAAAGAGTAAAGAATCTCTTGAAATATGGACTGTGAGCACTTGTCTTCTTTGCTTCTTGTTTTGGATTGTGGCTGCCTATGAATTTAAGAGCGCACGGAATTTATTCCCCACATTTTACAGACAATAGCAAAGGTTTTAATCCTATTGTAACATAATATTTTGCATTTTCCCCTAGCAGCGCAATTCCATTTACTCATCGGTCTATTGCAATGTCGAAAGAAGTTGAAATAGATGACTACAATTTTAAAATGACCCAAAAGAATTATGTATATTACTGGTGTTGGTACCAAATATCTTCTCGGGACTTTCTCCATGGAAAAAATTCAAGAATAATGAGAAAACTAGCAGAATTCAATAAGTTTATAGAAGGCGTCGAATATTCGAAAGGCATTTTTGTCTGAAATATTTAGAGTGTTCAGCTTGGTTTGTCCAAAATGCCCCTCGCCTTCTTAAGAGTTATTTAGGAAGGAGGTTTCGTTTTATTTTTTTGGTTACGGAGCTGCAATAGACATAGTCATCACAATACCCTTTGTACGAAACCCTGTTTGTTCGGTGTTAATGGCAGTGAACTTTTGTAAGAGGCTATAATGTAAATATGAGCAGATCTTGTTTCCTTAAGAAAGTATCTTTGTTCAACTCAGTTCACCAAGAGTGATCTCATAAAGCATTCCTTCTTGTATTTTAGGTTCACTATGTTGCTGTCTTTAGATTCCAGAAGCTGATTCTTTCCAGACGGCCCGAGAGGAATGGGAATGAGACCCAATTGCTTGAGCTCCGGCTGACGTGTTGTCTCAATTCTCCCGAAGACAAATTGGATTAAATTTTGGTGTAGTTGACGATATGCTTTCTTCTATACAAAGGAGTATTTTTGGAAGCCCAGAGAATTCTAGACCTTCACTTTACCATCCACATTATCGTAGACCAGATGAAGCTGCTCTAGAACCTGGTGCAGTTCGAGCAAGTTCCGAATTTCGCTTGGCGTTTAGGGAACTTATTCGAGAGTTTGCTGACATCGCTGTGAGAGAGGCCGTCAAGGTGCGACGCTCAGTGGCTAGCGTACATGAGACAATACGTCGTTCTATTTCATCTAGGAGAGGTTCCATATTTTCTCCTAGGACATCAACGGGCTCCGAATATGAACTTCTAGAAGAGAACAGTGAGTTTGGCTCCATTTTGGAGTCAAAAGATAGTGTAGAGCTTGGAGAGACACTGGATATCTACAGACTAGATATTATTGCAGAAGAGAAGGACCTCGTTGCTCTGGACCCTCGCAAGCCATATTTAAGAGAACGAGTTTCCTGGCTTCAGTCTGTCCGACATGTTTATTTTCATATTCCCGGTCTGCATGACATTCACTGCAATTTATCAGAACCATCTGATAATGATTCCACCTTTGTGGAAGGAGAAAACTCCGTTATGGAGCTAGGTGATAATATGGATGAGCCTTCAACTCCATTGCAATCTGGTTATCGAACCTCCCCTTTCGTTGTAATACATGATATTGAAGGGGTGGCAGGCTATGTAACATATCTTAAATTTTCGATAAATGGTCGTATGAATGAGTGGCGCTCCAATATGTTTCGCAAGAGAATATTTTCTGTGGATTTGAAAAATTTGAGACAGCGAGCGCAATCTCTTCCTCCTATTCGAAGAAGATCAAAACAACTCTCGAACGCAGGTTATTATGAAAGAGAAAGAATGCATAGTGAAAGATTTCCTTCAGAAACTTCTTCAAGACCTTCTCAAGTTATGAGAATCAGAAGAAGACTTTTTCGACCTTGGTATTACAAGCTCAAATCCTTTCCAATGTGGGTCGGAATCATGTTTCTTGTTGGATCCATTATTTTCACTATTGGTAGTGCATTGTCTTATGTCCCTTCAGTTGCTAATAGTTATGTGCTTTATCAAGGCCTCATAGGCTGGCCATTCTTTGTAGGGAGTATTTTCTACACTGTCGGAGCCTATATAAGAATTTTAGAAGTGCTAAATGCACCACCGGTTCACCCGATGATATCGGACGAAGATAGTGTTCGGCTTTCTGTTGATATTTTGGAGCATAGAAAGATTAGACTTTTTGGATGGGAGCCTTGGCGATGGGACTTCCTTGGTGCACTTATTCAACAAATTGGTGCTTGTTTGTACAACATCAACTGTTTCGTTGGAAATGGTAACAGTGCCTTCAATTTGAGCTTTTATGAGACCCAATTTATTCTTTGGTTGCCGGACACTCTCGGATCGATATGTTTTGTCGTAAGTTCGTATTTCTTCATAGTAGAATATGGACATCGATGGTGGACTTGGGATCCAAAATCTCTTCTGTATTGGACGGTCCTGTGTAACTTCATGGGTGCCATTGGCTTTCTTCTCAATGGAGCTTTTGGGTTTGGAGAGTACGCATTTCCATCCAATTCTCTCTATGTGTACATTGGTTCCGATTTACCTCTCCTCTTTGGATGTATTTGCTTTTCTCTTGGTGGTCTGTTTCTTATTTTAGAACAAAGCTTACCTAGTCATCTTGATATTCTCGCATCATTCGGGCATTTATTTTCAGAATGAAGTTTTTGGGATATCTCTTTTTTATCAATATTTTATTCAAAACGTCAACCACAAATTTCGAAATGTCAAACAAATACGAACTACGACATATTCTTTATAAGGTCGTCCACGGAAACAACATTAGCCTGGCTTGGAAAGATATGGTCAAGCAGGGCTTGATGAGCTACGTCATCTCCATCAGTAACCGCTTCACGAACTACAGTGATTTCATAATCCGCGTCTGCAGCCCAACGAACGGTCGAAAGTATAACCCCACTTGTAGACACACCTCCCAAAATCAGGTGCGTAGCATTCAAAGCACTCAAAATCGTTGTAAGATCGGTATTGAATTGTGCTCCAACTCTTCTCTTTGTTACCGAGAATTCGCCTTCAATTGGCTTCAACTCCGCCACTTGTTCACTTCCAGGGGTATCTTCCACAAGAATAGAACCTCTCGAGGAAATCAGGGACAAAAACTTGTTTCGCTTCGAAACTTCAGGGTGTCTGAAACAGTACTTCAGCAAATTTGAAACTCAATGTTTGCCATATTCTATTACCCCTTTCTAAAACGAACTCCCACGTGAATCACTGGAATCTTCTTCTCTCGGGCAAAGTTCTGATCACAGTTATTCAGTTAAATACAATTTGACTCAAATTCAAACATACCAAAAGCTTCAAAGCTCCTTTGACGACAGCTTCTTTCTTTTCAGGAGGAACAAAGCCCATAATGTCATTTTGAAAGTCGCACAGCACAAGAACTGGATTCGAAGACATGACAAATTCAAAAAGCAATAAATGAATCCGGACAGCACATAAATGTCACATTTGGAAGAGATGGCTGAAGCCTTCCAATGTTGTAGCAAAATCCGAAAAAACAATTCCGACATTGCACATAGTGCATGATTTGTTTGTAACTAAAGAGAAATACCAAAAATAGGACAGTTTTCCACTGAGATCTTTTCAAAGATAGAGAATGAAACTTGAATATACATAGCAATCTGTCCAACCTAAGTTTATATGTCTTCATTGTAGAAATCAAACCAACATGAGAAACGCTTGACTCTCAATATATGTGCTTTGTTCCGAATATTCTGAAGATGATTGCTCTCTCTCTCTCCAAAAAAAATCATTCAAAAACAGGCCTGCCCTCAGAAGCGTAAAATGTAGGCTTCTACAGAATATTAAGTTTCTTTCCATCTGTTGTAGTCTAAACGATAAACAGATTGGAGCTTGAAATGTTTGAATTGACATGAACTTTTATTTCTTCATCATGGCTCTTCTGCAAAGGAAGTTGTTTCACGGTTGGTGAAGAAGAGAAATTTCAAAACCACGATGAAGATTGGACAATTAACTATGTTGAGCTGATTTAGTCGAACTACGTCCTTTGTGGCGCCTTTTTCTCGTCTTTCATGGATCTATTAAGTGATGAACAACTTTGGAAGATTCTTGAAGTAAGTTTCCAAACTTGGTTCGCTGCTATATTCGTAATATCTCCAGTCTCAGGACGACGCGCCTTTTGTCGTAGACCCTGAAGAATATGCTTTATTGGAGAAACTAGAAAAAAATGCAAGAAAAGACGAGGATTGCGAGAGAAAAAATATTTCTAGAAATACACAGAATTCGAACTTTAGCTTATCTACGACCTTGCCTTCCTTTACAGACAAAGTTGAAGACAAAGAAACTACGCACGAACGACGAGTGGCCGAGGACAAGTTCTCGGAACCCTTTGAATGTATAGAAGACGACTTGTTAGTATTTGCTCTTGACTCTTTTGAACGACAATATGGCGCTCCTAGTGAACCGACAGAGTTGAACCTCGTTGTTGAAGAAACGCAAACTTGGCTGTCAGCGCAAACGCATTCGAACGAAGAGAACCACTCAAAAAGGGTTGATTTGACAAAATCAGCTTTCCTTTGTCAGTTTGGTGATAATTTGAAGCAGCAAAGTATAGAAAAATATGTGCCAACGTGTCGCACAAATTCAAGTGTTGTGACTTCCTCCAACTCTCCGGTGGAACTCGTATCCCCTAGGATTCGGAAGGTTCAACGAACTCTTGATGGAGTAATGGACAGTCTGTGGTTTCCCTCCAAGTCAAGCAAAAAACTACCACAGAACGTTGCGTTGGACTTGAATGCCGCGAGTTCATGGATCTTTCCTACTAACATTCCAGAACGTGAATATCAGTTCAATATTGTCCGCTCGGCGTTGGCTTGTAACACGCTAGTTTGCTTACCTACAGGTTTAGGTAAAACATTTATTGCTGCTGTGGTAATGTACAATTTTTTACGTTGGTATCCAGACGGTAAAGTGAGGAGGCAATGTTTTTTTTTCGAGTTACATTCTAAGTTTGAATGAGGTTGTTTTTATGGCTCCCACCAAACCTCTTGTTCGACAGCAGATAGCAGCCTGCTATAGAGTGGTCGGCATTCCTATCGAAAGTACTGCAGAAATAACAGGAGCTATGAAGACTGAAGTGAGAAAGACAATGTGGAAGTCTAAAAATGTGTTCTTTGTCACTCCGCAAGTAATGAAGAACGATATTGATCACGGCATTTGCCCGGCATCCAAGGTTAATTAGTAACTTTGATTGTTTGTTCCAAAATGACGATATTTAGGTGATTTGTGTCGTTTTCGATGAAGCTCACAAAGCTACTGGAAAATATGTCTATTGTAGCCTAGTTGAAGACTTGAATAAGGCCACTGGTGGTTCTTATAGGATCTTAGCATTGTCAGCTACTCCAGGAAATACCATATCTGTCATCCAACAAGTTATCGATAACTTACAGATAGCAAAAGTAGAATTTAGAAGTGAAGATGATCCAGATACGAAGCCTTATACGTTTCACCGGCAAATAGAGTCAATTATAGTGCCACTGGGTGCTGATCTACAAGGAGCCAAAGATTTGGCTATGGATCTTTTATCACCGTTTCTTAATAATTTATGTAATAATCAGGCGTTTTATGAACGTTGTGCTGAACGGCATGTCTGTTATTACNGTAATCTCTTTTATTCTCATTTTTAACATAGGGTCAGTATCATGAAATTATTAACCGCAAGAGAAACTTGGAAACAAAAATTTACACCTCAAACAAAGGAAGACCATGCCAAACGTTCTTTCGTTTTATCACAATTCTCACTTGCAGTTTCTCTTTGCTATGGCATTAACCTTTTGTATTCCCATGGTAAGTATTCCTCTTGGTGTCAAATTTATTCATGTTTTGAGAGTTCTCATGGCTTAGGTCTAGCCCCATTCGACAGTTTTCTTGAAAGCTTTGAGTCGGAGTCGAAACAGAGGACTGGGGGACTGAAGAAGCAGATTGCAAATCGAGAAAAATTTAAACAACTTCGAAGTATCACATCGGAACTCATAAGCAGAGGTGTACGTAAAGAATATTTTTTTATATGTGTCAATGCATAACATTACAGCTACAGGTTACACATCCGAAAGCTCTGAAATGCGTTGAAGTACTAAAACATCATTTTAGTGAAACTTCGACACCTTGTTCAGGTTTTGTTGAGGGGAAGTCTTCTACTAGAGCAATAGTTTTCGCTCAATATAGAGAATCAGTAGTTGAGTTACGGAGAATTTTGGCACAGTATGAGCCGTTAATCCATGCCATGTGTTTTGTTGGACAGGCACCATCAGCTAATAGCCATAAATCTCAAAAAACATCTGGAATGTCCCAGAAGGAACAGATTGAGGTTCTGCGAGAGTTCAGAAAGGGAACATTTAATGTTCTAGTCTCAACTTCCATTGGAGAAGAGGGTTTAGACATTGCTGACGTAGACTTGATTATTTCTTATGATGTCATTTCTTCTCCCATTCGTATGTTACAGAGAATGGGACGGACTGGCCGTGCGAGAGCTGGCCAAATAGTTGTGTTGCTGACTGAAGGATGTGAAGAAACAAGACTATGCGAAATGAACAAGAGAGCTACAAGCATTGCAAAAAGTAGGTAGTCTTCTTATGTTGCCTCCGGTTTTATGAATTTAACTTCTGAAAGGTCTTCGCGACAAGTTGAATTGCTTTTCTCTGTATGAGAACTCGCCGAGAATGATTCCAACAGATGGTACAACTATCCACTGTGAACGTAAGGAGCTCTCCATAGAAGACATAAGATTTTCAGGAGAGGACTCCATCTTTCCCCTTCATTTCAAGAACCATAGGAAGAAGAATGCTTCCAAGGATTTTCAACAACAAACGAGCTCGTTTGCATCAGCGGCGAACACAGTGGAATCTATGTTTCTTGAGAGTTATGGATTGGATATTGGTGAGGCGCCACAAACGAGGCTAAGTACGAAATGCGGAATCCGGAAGTTTTTTTCCGACAATATTTCTGGTTCGGTCTCTGTTTGCAAGCGGCCAAATGCTTCAAAACTGGGGAGTTTGAGAGCTCAAACTGTTTATTTGATTGAACAGATCTCCTCGGGGTTTGTTAAGTTTGATATCGCAGATTTCTCGAATAACGAAGTGAATGAAAATCTTGAGGATTCTCAAAGAACGTATTTGTCAGAATCTAGTAACTACTTAGAGTGCGCATTCCCGGGGTTGCTTAAAGAGAGCCAAATCAATAGGGACATCGACGATGCGAAAATGCTTGATAGAAAAGCAGCAGATTCTGGGAACTGTAATATCTACGTCGGTTCAGAATCTCTCGTTGATAAGAGCTCAGTAGACACAGTAGATAGTTTGCTGGAGGAAATTTGCAGCCCTCCTGATGAAAAGCTGGAAGTGAATATTTCTATTCGTCCCTCGGGTTTGCATAATTCTTGCCCAAGTCTGCAGGAAATGAATGTAGAAGGCAACGAAAGCAAGGAGTTGTGTCGTCCAGACCAAATAATGATAAATAGAAATGATAATGTTGTACTGGATGCAATGCCAAAGGGAAGTTATGCATCTGATGAGTCATCGCCCATATTGAGAGTGAAGAAGAGACGGAAGCAAGAAAAGCAGCAACACGGTCCTTCGGTTCCAAGTGGTCGTAAAAGGGTTAAGGCTCCCAGAAGCTTACGATTTATTCAAAGTCAAGCGTCCATTAGTAGTGATGACGTTGATGACGAAGGAAGTTACGAAGACGACGAGTTGGGATCTTTGGCAGACTTCCTTGTGGAAGACTCAGAGAGCCAAAGGAAATCATTCGATGAAAATAACAGTGACTCAGGTAGGGTTTTTCTTATGGGAACTTGATTTCAGGTCCCTCATTCCAAGACTAGATGAACGCAAAAATGTAAATATGCATTCCATATATCTTCGCTCGTTGCGTAGTCCGGAAAATCACAAGTTGGGATTTGTATCACCTCCAAGGTTTGGTAAATCAGCAAATAAGGGTGCCATGAAAATGGGACTCGCCAAAAAATGAAAACTTTTATTATCAATCAGGTTATAAGAAAAATGTTAATAGGTATCTCGTTATTTTTCTCATCACCTGAAAAAAATGGAAATGTCCTTTGTTTACCGACTTTGCGGTGGCGTATCCTCTCGTTTATTTTGATAGTACGAAGCCAATATTTCCCAAGCCTTCTTGCCCATAAAGCCAGCAGGTGGTTCCTCACCAGTAGATGCAAACTTCCGCATCTTTGTTCCCGAAATGAAAAGAAAGTCTTCAGGTCTGGAAGAATCGAAGAACTCCATGCCTCCACTCTTTAAGTTGTATGCAGCTACCTGGAAGGGTAGTATTTCAAGTTTTTCCAAACCAGGCGCCATCATTAAAACCTTCTTTCCATGCCAAGGATCGTACATATCACGATTCGTGCCAGGATGTTTCATTCCAGCAGGATCCCTTCCTACAATGTAAAACTTGCAACCTGCGTTCATTCGTGCTTTGGCGTGCCACTGTACTTCCTTAGGGCCTGCATAAATCATAGGGCTTGGAAAAATTCCAATAATAGTATTATGAGGATCTAAAATTCCCTCTTCAAGAATGGCTTCATTCTGGGCAATTCGAATATCAAGAGGAACATCGTCATCTTTTACTTTGCCACCAATCTGATGAACCAGTAGCAAAGGTTTCTTAAAACCTTTTTGAAGAAGCTTTTCTCGACATGAGTTCATCAAGAGAGCGTGACCGTTGTGAATAGGATTCCTCAACTGGAATACAAACACAGCATCGGCTTCTCGTCTTCGAAATTCTTCTTTCAGTTGGCGTGGTGAGTAACGATAACTGTCGAGTCCATCACCGTATTTGATACGTTCGAGAACTTCTAACTTTCCACCTACCAACCAATCCCCCGACTCATATATAACACTCGTGTATGGGTGCCTTGGATCGGTAATCCCAAAAGTTCGGGCACAACGCTCTTCTTTATGATGATGAAATATTTCGATATTTCGAAGTACTGCGACAGGTTTACCGGGAAAGTCAGGGTGACAAAGGGCTACTTTCCGTTCTGTTCCTATTCTTTCTTTGTCTGAATTTGAAATAGGAAGAACAATAGGAATAGACTGATTCACAATTGTACCATCTTTAAGCCTCAAAGTACTAAAGTGCAAACTTTGAAGATACTCGTCTTCCTTCATAAATCCTTCGAGAGGCGCAGCCCAACCGTCGGCTAATACGTGTAGCCACTGCAGATCCAACTCCGACAAAGTTAGTTTGACCAACTCTTCGGCTTCTAAGATGGTCTCTTCCTTCTTTTCCAACGGAACGTAAAGCTCCTTCACTTGAAGCAACTCTTCCTGTGATTCGACAACATTCGGTTCTTTCCGAACTTCATCAATTCGCGTAATAGTGTCTTGGCCTGTCTCAAACGTCGATGAAGTAGTCTGATGCTCTGCAGTTGCGCGCAGAGCCACGTGTCCACCTGGAGTGGGATTTATAAAGCGAGTCATATTTCTTCTGACAAGAACAGAATAGCTCTTAGTAGAAGTGTTCAAGCTCTTGTCTAACTTTTTACTTCTCCACAGGTCACTATTTCTGGGTTTCTTCGGGCCGCAGCCATCATATACGAAGGCACTTTTCATAATTTCAACAACGGCCAATCCACCCAAAGAGACGTTATGTGGGAGTGACTGTTGACCATTAAATTTTGTTGGTTGAAACGGCACTACCAGGAATTTTATTACTCGTTAAGGGCTATTGACCATAAAGGAATTGGAACCTTTTGATTCCCGTCTGTCTTTGAAATATTTTATTAAGAGCTTGCAAGGTGGACTCAAATGTCTTGGGTTGGAACCTAGTTTTGATACTTGGAGAAGAAAGGAAGTGTGCTTGTAAGTCTTCTCAATTTTCAGTGCAAGTAGAAGTTCACTCATGGTTCCTGCTTTTGGCTTACATATATATATATATATATATATTCTTACAGTGGAGTTTTTTTCATGTTTACTGACTCTAATATTCGTTCTAATAAACAAGGGTAATCTCCTCAAAGATTATCAGAAACACAAACGCAATGTAGACGCTTCTTTTGTCATAGGTAACATTTAGAAACCAACTGTTTTGTCTCACTCTTCTGAGAAGCATTTTGACAACCGACGCTTCTTGTGTTATGAAAATTCACGTCAATCTTGAAATGTGAAACTTGGCATGAGAATAAGAAAATCATTCAAAAAATTCCGTATTTCGTATGAAGGATTTTTTCATGTTGGAATAGCTTCAATGTTCAGTTTTTTCATTTTGTTTTTCTTTGATAACAGTCTCTCAAGACTCTCAGGTCTGGAAATGAAGAAGGCTTTCATTTTAAAAGTGGACATATGAAGACGTACGCAAACGAAAAATGCGAATGAGAGGCATTTCCCACATCTCAATAATGAAAACGTTTGTTGCGCGACACATATAATATGCCACTCGGCGGTTTGTTTTGACATTTCCTAATTTATATACAGATGACTATTTTAAAAAGGCGAAATGGGCTGAAAAAATCAAAAAAATATGCAATTCTTTCAAAAACACACACTCTGCATGAAAAATTACCTTCATTGTAAAACCTTACATTCTCTGTCGGAAGTCATTCCGTCACAAACTTTTCGGAAATGACAAAGCATATCAAAGAAATTATACTTGGCTGTTTGCTCGTTGTTTACGACATTTTAAGTCCAAGCAAGTCGTGAAACACAGCGATAGAATCAAGAACTCCTCGGAAGCATCTACGAACAACATCGTTTCGTTAAGTTACGAAAACTTGTAAGTAATTCCCAAACGGATGTACACTCTTCTCAACTTTTGACAATGTTCTGCATCAAAGCCTTTAGTGCTGGAACTGCGTAAGCAGAAACAACGGGCGCAGAATACAGAATCAACGCTGCAACATCTTCTGTTTTTGCCAGCGCGAATCCTTTCCCTTTCAAATTTTCAGCTTCCCTTCCGTATATAAGAGCCACCTCTGACTCTCCATACCAACTTTAAGAGGTGAGTCTTCTCTGAAACAAAACTGTTAAAGTTGAAACGAACCGATGTATGTCATATTGAATATCATCTAGAAGAATTCCGCTGGAAATAGCTTCCTTTTTGTCTTGAAAAAGATTCCATAACTTTCTACAACCTGTTAAACACGGAAACTTCACAAAAAGTTTTCACCAACCTGCAGTCAATCTTTTGAGGTATTTCCGAACCTCTTTCTAGCAGTATCTTGTTCTTTGTAAAAATGACGATGATATCCCAGAAGGGAAGAGAGACGTTCATATATTTATCAATTTCTTTCTCTACTTGAGTAAGCCAAGTGTCTAGCGCCGCAAGACTCATTTCATACAAGAATAATTTGAATCCAATGGAATATTTTCCTTTCCTAAATAATTCCTTTGGATACGACTTGAGAGAGATTTTAGTCTAAAAATAGTTAAAGCTCCATTTGATACGGTCCTTCGATACAGCAAATCGTTAAGAGAGATAACACAAAAATGTCGAAAAGGGAAGTAGCGATAGGATATGATAGCTGTTGGAATCAATTTGAGTTGCTAAATAAATTTTCTTGTGTCGATGGAAAATTCGATGGCAAGGGTATTGGAACAGTTGTATGTATCGCATTTTCTTGAATAGCCTATTATTCATACTGATAAGTGTCGTGAACACAGGGCGAACGAACCAAAAGTAAAAGGATTTCTTGTCGCAGATTGGGAGGGGTTATGCATTGCTTGTGAGTTTCTTTTTGGCTTACAGTTGTCACTAAAAAACTTGTAGCAAGAGGCGTCGCTCCGTCCCAGTCTTCGGGTTGGATTACAAGTATTGCAGAAGCGTCCTTGATGTTGAGAAAAGATATGAAAACAGAGAACAAGGAGCCGCCTTTCATTCAAGTCGACTTGGGAAAATATGTTGTGGCTGTAAGACCTCTGGAAAGTGTAATATTGGCAGTTTATAGGGAGAGTGACGGTAAACAATAAGACAAGGAAAAGAAACCTAGACAAGGTTACACGAATGACAACCACTCTGAATAATTCAAAAATACAGCCATTCTTTTGAAATTCTCACCACAAAAGTTCCCCGCTACAGCTTTTAAATAGATATTCATGACCCAAAATATGCGCAACGCCGTGAAGAAGCGGAATCTTCCACTTGCCTCGCTTATTGTCTTTTCGAATTCGTTCATGCTGTGCAAGAATATAGTTATCTGGTTCCTTCCCAAACTGCGTAAATAAACACTAGAATAAGAACAACATACTTACTTCCTCATTATCTACCGAATCGACCAGCTCCGTGTCACTACCGGAAAGCTCGCTATCTAAACTTTCTTCTGACTTGAGATCCTTTTTGATATCCTCTTCCTTGGGTGACCTTTCCTGTTTTTCCACACGAGCCCGCTTATTAGAGCTTGTATCCGCAATATAACCCTTACGCAAAGAATTTGTTTGTCGAGGTGAAAAACTTCTTTTATCTTCTCCTCTCTTTGACGATCTCACAGTAGTGAATGAAGAGGTTGGTTCATTTGAAACCATGGTGATAGATTCTGTGTCCTTTGCTCGTCCTCGTTGTACAAACTCACTCAAATCTTTACGTGACCTTATGGGGCCACTCTCGTCTTGTATTGACGTAAAGCTTGGTTCCCCAGCGTATCTCTGAAGATTCCATAAGGACTGAAGCTCACCTGAAACTGGTGCACGTCTTTCGTACCCCAAGGCTCCCGAAGTAAAGGTTGACGAACCCCACGGATACTGAGGCACACCATATTGTGGTAAACTTGTCGTATAACTTTGCAAAGAAGACTGGTTTCGTAAGACAGCGGCAGGGTTGCTGCAGAAGAACTCTACAGGAAAGTCCAGCTCATGCTCCGACGCTGTAAGCTTACTTTCCCAAAGAGAGCGAAGTTCCTTCAGACCTGCTGAAGCAGTGTAGTGTAAAGCGCTTTTTTCAAACTCTTGTCTTGCTGCTTCAATAGTTGTCTCCAGAACACGCAAATAAACTTCCTTCACCGAAGTTCCATCTCTTTCTCCACTGCCTGGTGTCATAAATGAATTTGAAACACTTGGAGAACTTCAATTTTTGGAAAGCCTATAAAGCGAATAGTTCTCCATACGTTGGTTCGTTTTACAGTATTTAGCGGGGTCTATAGATAAAGGAAACTTTTCAACCAGAAAACCTCTCGCAAGAGATTCTTGAACGAAGAAATCAACTCCAGCACGACTTTCACCCAAAACCTCATAAAAGACTCCGTTTGGTTTCATAAAGAACTCGACTGTTTTTAACAAAGGCAATACGTGAAATTCACAATATGTTAGTTCACTTCCTTATAATAATACGAAAAATAATGAAGAGATTCTCTGAGAACTGAAGACCACAGTCATACCTATTATCACGTCAAAGTTGCCCGCAATTCTACTTTGTTCAGGGAAGTTCCAGTCTAAATGTTCTACTTTCGCACTCGAGGATAACTTGAGCTTCATATCCTGCCGTCCTTTGCTTTCAAGATCTTCGCAGTTTAGCCAAAGATTATACCGAAGGTTCTCAACAATTTCTTTAGTATAGTCAGTAAGATAGATTTCTCTGGCAAAGCGTGCACCTATGATTCCAGGACCGCCAGTTCCAGAGCCAAGTTCCAGAACTCTTTTATCTTGCAGTTTGCTTCTCCCTTGAGAATATAACCACTGACAAAGAAGAATGGAGGCATCCCAAACTGCACAACCAACACCGCCTTGAGTAAAACTCAGCTCGCGCAAGTGAATTTCGTCGTCCCAACAACGTTCCCTTTTGTCAAAACTCCCAAAACCTATTGTTCTCCTTTTATATTTCTGGAAACCTAGAGCCAAATCCAGCCAACAAAATTCAGAAAAATATTCCTTTTCTCTTGTTTGAAGAGACTTGTCAACCATTTAAAGAACTATACTACTACAAGACTTTATTGTTCCTTAACTCTAGGCTTCTTCAACGAAAAACAATAAATGCCTAAAGAATGAGTAATTTCACCGACAATTTGACAGACGCGTATTCCATTCATTAGCAAACAGAACAAAAAGGCTGCAAACAAAACAACAACGTCCGAAAACATTTGTTTCTTAAATAGATAACCCCATATACTGTTTATCGCACCTAATATCAACGGGGCCTCGATAAAGAAAACGCTCTTATATTCTGAGTCTGTCAGGTGTGCAACAATTAATCGAGTCACGAGAGCAAAAAAAACTGAGCCACAAGTCCACATAAACAAAATCAAATGGCTGTAAAGAATAGGAGAATACGCGATCCACGAAAATGTACAAATACTAAATAAAACGAATGGCAAGCTATGTAAAATGGAACGAAATTTGACTTGATTGACATTTTTGCCTTTGATAGTCGCATCTCTCCAGATTTCACGGTAGTTGCCTATCACTGTTGGAATACAAAGCGGAACAGCGAGAAGAATCAAAAACTTGTTCCATTCTATGGGAAAGGAGATGGAAAATATGAAAATTCTTCGTTTCCAAAAACCACTTCCATTCAAAGCCGTCAACAAATAAAATAGCTGCATAAGAATTAAGCCTTCATTGGGACCATTAAATTGGCGGAGAACTAGAGCACCCGTAAAATACTCCTCTAAAGTAGCAAAAAAGAAAGGAAGCATTCCATAGACCCAAATGATAAAAACTGCCCAGAGCGAACGACCTAGCCTTACTACCGCAGCAAATGTTAGACCTGACACTGTAACATTCAGAGCATCACAGCCATGATCAAATAAGTGTCCTAGAGGACTCGAACTATTTGTTCTTCGAGCCTGTCTACCGTCTAGGTTGTCCAATAGCATATAAATGAAAAGCGAGGCTGAAGCAAAAAGGTATACAACCCTCGGGGCATCACAGTCAAAGTCAGCACAATAATATAAAACAACTCCGTGAGAAAATAAAGCAAAAAGGAGCCCAATAAAAGTGATAAGGTTTGGAGCCAACCATCTTGGAAGCAAATGTACTGTCGTGTTGTATAAGTGAGAAAAGACATAGCGATACAACAGCGAGTGGTCTTCCCCAAAGTTTCTATATCTATGAAGTGCTTCAAGCTGCTCTTCAGTAAACTGGGGTGAACCCAAAAATAGATTAGTTAGCAGTATAAAACTATTCTTAACAGACGTCAAAAAGAAGCTCTCGCTGGCAAGTTTTCTCAAATCTTTTAGTTCTGAATATGGCACTTGAGTACCCTGCACCCTATCCAATTTGCTTTGTATAAGGTTTTCGTTCCGTATAGGACCGTTTTCATTCCTTAAACGTCGTCTTCTTTGTGGAAGGCTGTCTTCCTCCGGTGGCACCATCGGTCCTCTTTCAGGCCACGCCACGAAACCTTTTTTTAATTGATGGTCGGCAGGTCTAAAGCTTATGAAAGAAAAGTTCAGTCCTCTGTTTTTTTAAATTTGTGTGACTCAACTGAGTTGCTACATAAATGAGACATTGAGATTTTAAAATGCTTTCTAAAACTGAAATGATACGAAATATGCGTTGTCTACCAAAATGATTCAACTAAAGTATAAAAGTTCGCATTATCGAAAATTTCCTTACAGATAGTTTATAAATGTTTTCAGATATTTTAATATTTCCCAGTTCATCAAATAGTTTCCTATTGAAAAAAAGGACAACAAATATTTGCATAACAGGATTCCCGTCAATGCTTTTTGAATCTATTAGATATAAAGTTTATAGACAAAGGCCACTCCTTCCGGTCAGGCTTCAAAGCTAATTGATCCTCTTCAAGTCATAAGTTACAAACTCTGAGTTCCACAAAGTCGGTTGAATACTTGAAATTTCTTTGTGTTCCATCCCAGTCTAAAAGGCAAAGAGACATACTGGACGTTCTGTTCAAAAGGTCCGAGATAGGGCAACAACTCAGTTTTCCTTCGTGATATAGAAATATCTTAATCAGGCCACATCAGATAAAAAACTCTCCACTCTTAGGAGGGAGGCAAAAACAATTGCATGATCCATATTCCCCTCCATGAGTCTCGGTTTGCTTGTCATACGTAATTCAAAAGTGTCGTTGATAGTCAGTCGATTTCTTGACTTTGTGAGATGGATTGTATTTGTTAATAGATTTCATATCTAATGATGGTATGGTGCATTGGTCATTCAGCATATCGTACTAAAATCGAAATGAAACAAGGGTAACATCGTTTAACACACTTTTGATTTTTGAAACTGCAACACTTCCATGTCTTTAGTTCGATCATCCAAAACAACACCAGCTGTTTGTTGCTTCTGCAGAATAGAGACTTTAGGCTACTTTGAAGATACTGAAGCTAAGAAATTGCTTGAAAATGTTGCCAGAAGTATGCAACCTATTATGAAGAAGAGGAACTGGACAGTTCTCTTGCTTTCAGAATTCTATCCAAGGAACAGAAATTTATTTGGTTTGCATATAAATGAAGGCGAAGAGATCAAAGTAAGATTGCGCGAACCGGAAAATGTCAAAACTCTTTTGCCTTTCGAAAGTGTTGTCGGAACGATTCTTCACGAGTTGGCCCACTTTGGTTGGTACAGGTTCTTGCACCTTTTTTTTGTTTCTTACATACTTTCGTAAAAGTTCATAAAAAACACGACAAGTCTTTTTATTTACTTTTAGATCAATTAACAACGGAATATGAAGCTTGCTTTGTAGGTTTTGGAAAAGGCAATTTTAACTCAGATAAGGGCCAAAGGATAGGAGGCAAAATATCAAAACCTTCTACGAAACAGGAAAAAAGAAACCTGTTAGCACAAGCTGCGGAAACTAGGCGAATCCGAGCAGGTTTATTATGCGGTGCCCAGAAACTTGGCGGTTCAAGTCCCCAATCTTCTTCAACTCCACAACAAATGGCTGTTTTAGCTGCCATAAGAAGAATGAAAGACCAGGAAAGGTGTGGAACTGTAGACTCTTGATACAAAAATATGTCAAGCTGGTTGTAATAGCTATTTAAAACTTAAAATCGATTGTGAAGACACTGAAAACCTCTTCAAATCAGGGCCTCGCTCCACCCAACTAGAAACACTATATAGACAAATTCTTGTCCAAATATATTGAAAGCATACCTGTACAACTTCCATTTCTTCTTTACTCACAGACATTCGCTTTGGGGCCTTTTCAAGCCGGCTTGTTTTCCTATCTATACGCGGTTGGGTAGGCTTCACGCTCTCACGACTCAACAAAGAAACCATTTTCTCGTTCATCTCTATCCATACCTTTAAATCACACATCATAGAGAACACAACTTCACTTACTAACGGCCGGTTGCTCTCCTGCAATCTTGGCTTTTTCTTCTGCATAACGAAATCTTATTTTCGGCTTGTGACCAAGTGAACAAAAGTTACGAATACTAAAGGGAAATAAAAGCTGAAAAGTAAAAAAACGGATATTCCTAACACAAACTTTTGCGAACTTCATTGTAAACACAATCGGTTTTCTAATTGCAACAATCTTCTGAACATATACTATCGGCTGCATTGACTTGCTCCATTTTACTTGCAACTCCGATACAAATTTCGGGCACAACGAAAATAAACTTCTTGAAACTTTTCAAGCATTATGGTCTACAGCCACGAGCTAACGAATCATATATTCGGCTCTGTGAATAATAAAGAAGCATTAGTACCTCCAAAACCGAAAGAATTGTTTAAAGCTGCCCGAATTCGACATTCTTTGGCCTTTTCAGGAACATAATCGAGATCAAATTCTTCACTTGGTAGACAATCAAGATTAAGTGTGGGTGGAATGGTTTGATAAAAGATGGAGAGAACTGTAAAAGCAGCTTCCACTGCTCCAGCACTACCAAGAAGATGACCTATCGCGCCTTTTGTTGAAGAAACTGCTAGAACATCGGGAGGATGTCGACCATTCCGTGAAGGCCCATTTCTTTCCTTTCCACAGTGCAAAGATAAAAGTCGTCGAATGGCGGTATTTTCTATTTCATCTCCTAATGGAGTTGAAGTCGCATGTGCATTTACATAATCAATATCAAGAGGCGACAATCCACTCATGTCCAGGGCTCTCTTCATAGCAAGCCAAGCACCATGACCATCAGAACGTGGTGCAGTTATATGATGGGCATCACCAGAAAGTCCATAGCCTTCAACCTGCGCATAAATTTTTGCCTTCCTAGCGACAGCATGATTTAATTCCTCTAAGACTAAAATTCCTGCCCCTTCACCAATAACGAATCCTTCCCTATCTTTATCAAACGGACGAGACGCTCTTTGGGGTGAGTCATTATAAGATGAAGCCAGTGCTTTGGCTCTTGAGAAACCTACAAGAGAAACCTCGTGAATACAAGCTTCTGAACCTCCAGCTATCATAACATCTGCATCTCCATCACGAACCATACGAAATGCATCGCCAATAGAGTGAGAACCTGTAGCACAAGCTGTAGAAACAGAATGATTGGGTCCTTGAAATCCATATTTCATAGAAATATAACCAGCCGCCATATTTGTTAAAATACGAGGTACAAAAAACGGGCTTACACGTCTATAACCTCTTTCAGAAGATTCAATAAGTCTATTTGCTTCAATAATATCCGGAATAGAAGTAATTCCCGCTCCTACTGCCACACCAGTTCGCTCTAAACTGGTTGCATCCACTGGAAACCAGTTTGCATCTTCTAAAGCTTCTTTGCTAGCAGCCAAGGCGAACTGAATAAACTCTGGTGTCTTTTTCTTGTCATCTTCCGAAAATCCTAATATTCTAGTAGCATCAAAAAACTCCTCGTCCTGCAACTTTTTACAATTTATCTTTCTACACGGCCCTAAGTCTCCCCAACTGCTTCTAGGAACTTCAGCTGCAATCTGTATCGGAAACCTGGAGGCATCAAAGGCAGTAATTCTGTCTACAGCACATTCACCAGCGATGAGTCGATTCCAAGTGGAATTAGTACCAACACTTAAAGGAGTAACAAGGCCTATCCCCGTAACAACAACCCTCCTCCTGTTTTGATTGACAAGTTGATGAAGCAGCCTTAAGCCAAACAAGCGATGCATACAAGAAAAGAACGATATTCTCATAGTGATTCAACAACAGAAACCATTTCTGTTGCTCACGTTACTCCAGATATCTTTTTGTGATGACTTGACTGGGGAGTCTATTAAATCTCACAGTTTTATGGATACAATTGCATTGGTCTTGTCTAGCAAATGCAATGAAAAGTCTCTTTGAATAAGGTAGGTAATTGTGGCATTGAAGAAATTTTTAGGATTCATTGTTCTCATTGTCAATTCTTTAACTACAATGCAATCGTCGCTACTGCGATCCCTGTTATTTGTTCCTGGCAATAGCGAGAAAATGTTGCAAAAAGCACTTCAAGCTCACGCTGATGCTTTGGTTCCTGATTTGGAGGACTCGGTCCCGAAGGAAGAAAAGGTTACCGCTCGTAACCTTGTTTCCAAAGTGCTACCTTCTATGAGGGCGCAGATACACAAAAGGATTCAGATTATTCCTCGGGTGAACTCGTTTTATACTCAGTGGTTTGAAGAAGACTTAAAAGCGGTCCTGCAACCAGGAGTCTCAGCCGTGACCATCGGAAAGGTGGAAACGGCTGAAGAAATGAAAGAAATCGTAAAAGCAGTAGCAGAAAAAGAAAAAGAAGCTAGTTTGCCTCCTAACTCCGTAAAAGTAATTCCGTGGTTGGAGACGGCAAAGGGTATTGCCTATGCCCGCGAGATTTGTGCCTGTGGATCAAGATTAGTCGCGATAGCTTTTGGAGCGGAGGACTTCACCGCGGATATGCAAATCGAAAGGACAGCCTCTGGAAAAGAGTTTTATCACGCACGCAATTGGATTTCCATCGCGGCTAGAGCTTCAAAACTTCTTGCGTTAGACTCGCCTTGGCCCCATTTTAAGGATTTGAACGGACTGGAGGAGGATTGCCGTATTGCTAAAGCTATGGGTTATAAAGGAAAGTTTTCGATTCATCCTGCAAACATTGATACTATTAATCAACAATTTTCACCCTCTATGAAGGAAGTTGAGCTTGCCAAAAAGATCGTTGAAGCATTTGAAGCTGCTAGAAAGGCAGGTAGAGGATCGACTTCAGTTGATGGGACAATGGTGGACGAACCTGTATATAGAAGGGCAAAAGCTGTTATTGAACAAGAAAGTCTTTTACAGGACGCAAACAATGCCAGTAGCTTGTAAGTTTGTCTATAGAAAGTTTAAAACGTATTTCAGTTCCCATAGAATCAAAAATAGAAAATTGGCTACGGCGTATTAAATGTTACTAAAACACCTGTATAAATTATCCAGTTTCAGTTTCCTTTGGATCAGGAAGAACATTATATTTGCTATAGTAGAGTCCACATCGATTGCACAAAGTCTGCTTACCAGCCGGTCCTGCTCTCATCAAAGGAGTATCACGACGTGGTATTCCACAGTTCTGACATCGAATGTCCTCATCAAAGGACGGAGCCCTCATGAGTGGTTGATGACTACTAAATGAACCTCTTCCTATTGAATAGCTGAAATTACTCATACGTTGTTGAATTTCCATCCTTCTGTTGTTTGCAATTCCAATGGGATTGGAGTACATCACATCTAAAGGTGTCGGTGAGGTTTGAGGCTTTGGGACTTTGGAGGCTCGTTTATACAAAGGTTGCTGTTCTGCTTCAGAATCTGCAATCTTCGCCTTGGACGAGTTGAAAAAATCATAACCATTTCCAAACGATCTTAATGGTCTTTTTCTTACATTCGGTTCGGGATAGCTTACTGTCGTACCAGTACCTGAACGAATGGACTCTCGTCCTTTGTTACGCCTTGCCACGCGCGCGTCTCTCGTCTCTCTCCTCTCGAGCTTCTCAAGTTGATCATCTGTCAAAATTTCCACGACTGGCTGCCACTGTGAAAGCGTTTCGGGTTTTCTATATATACCGGAGGCAGGAACGGAACCCTGCAAACAGCGAGTATATGGGTGTTCGGCTAGTTCTTGTAGTTGCTCTCGTATGGCATGCGCAACTGCTGGAACGAATTCTCTAGTGAGACCCAAGTCTTTACACAGAGTTTCAGCAAACTCTTCGGGTGAGTTGTCGGCATTACTACGATCCCACTCGAATTGGTCTCTCAATACTACTTTCCCTATACGAATATCTAGCTTCAAGATGTGCCTTCTTTCTCCTATTTCTTCTTCAGGAGAACGATATGGAATGTAACCGGCAACTTGTTCCCTTATACTTGAAACAATGAGTTCTTCGGCCGAATGGGGCAACGAGGTATCCACCACTACAGTCCGAGCAAATGCCCGCATCGACTCCTCTCCTTCTTCTATATTCCATAAGAATGTGTCGACAAATCTTCTTCCTGAAAGAGTCAAGTCAATTCTTATCGGTATGAGAGGATCAAAGGACTTGAAATCAGCAGACATGGAAGCGCCAAAAACCCAATTTTATTGAAAGGCGGTTTCGATTTGTTGTTGTGCTACACTTGTGAGGGATTCCAAATGCGCATCATAAATACCAAATGAGCGCATAGAGTCGACTAATTTCTCGAAATATTCTCTGTTGCTTCCTGACGGACCTCTACTTTTGAAAATGTGCTCAATCATCACTTTCTCGTCACTCGGACCGAGCCATTGTCTGTTGGTTTCCGAGGCAATATATATAAGTGCATCTCTCACAACTGGAAGTTCAGCGTCTTCCTTTTCATATATGTCCACCAATACTTTCGAATAACCATTCTTTTCCCTATAGTCCAAGTACTGCAAAACTTTCTCAACTTCTGCTTTCTTGATTAGGTAACCGACACCCCATGTCACAAAACTTTCATCAGTATAGGCTTGCCCCATGGAACGTACAGTTTCTGCTGGCACAAGAGTGACAACTCTTCCGGGAGCATCTTGTGTTCCTCGATGGTCTATGGAACCTTGCCAAAATCTTCGACACCAGCCTTTCACGCAACCTCGTATAGACTTGACGTAAGGGAATTCAGCTTTCCATATGAGAGAACCGTCTATTCTGATACGTTTGAGAACCAAGTAAAAAGTTTTCTGTTTGTCACTTACAGCCAAATATCCAAGTTCCGTCTTCCTCTTGGTCTGTAGTCATAGTGCAACGTTAGCCAAGAGGAATTTTCGAAGCATAAAATGTAAATGGTCCTTCGGTCGAATGATTCGTATTCGAATTTAGCTTCCAGTGATAGTTTGAAGAAAATACTAAAACTAACTCATCTTTCCTAGAAGAAGATAGCTCACTATTGTCACTGCGTGCTTATCTACTTGTTGATTCCTTGAGAATGTCGTATTACTTTAACTCTATGGGAAGTTTTCAAGGCTGTGTCTTTGAATGTATCATTGTGAATAAGACATTCAATTATTGAAATCTGACACTGAAAGCTTCACATTGTCTTGAAAGCACTACTGTCTTTTTCAAAGAGAAGAACAAATATATCATTGGTAAAACATTGCTTCTAGGCAGTCTATTGGCAAAGCTGCAGCCTTTCTCTCTTACCTTATAAGAAGAAGAGAAAGTTAATTGTGAAGATTGGGTGTATCGAGATTTACAACCAACTGGCTTCTGCTGCATTGTATGAAGCGCTGAAGTTGAGCTTGTCAAATTCTATCTCCTGGTTGTATTTATATCCATTGCATTCTCTATCTTTTTAAACAAATTTCTTGATATTCGTTGCTTTGAGTTTCATAAAAAATTTTTGCTGTCTTCTAACCAGAAAAACAGCTGTTCGCACATTGGTTATCAATTTTGAAGAATTTGTAGTGCTTCGAAACGTGATTTGTATATGAAATGAAACCGCAGTTGGCAGAAGCTCTTTTGGAAAGCGGAGTATCTTGGATATTTGTTGGTGGTAAGGGTGGTGTTGGGAAAACTTCAACAAGTGCTGCTTTAGCTGTGGAGCTGGAGAGAGAAAACCGTTCAGTTTTGCTAATTTCAACTGACCCTGCACACAACTTGAGTGATACGTTTGCTCAACAATTCAGTGGCGAACCCTCTTTGGTCAATGGGATGTCCTCTTTATACGCAATGGAAGTTGATGATAGCTCCCTACACAACTCGAGTATCAAGGAACTCGTCGGCTTACTGAGAGAATCTAGTAGAAGCGTATTTGGCGGAACGCTCTTTGGTCGTTCAGAGGAATATCCACAGAGTGAACAAGGAAACAGTGAGAATATTGATTCTTTGCTAGAGCAACTTACGTCTTCGGTGCCTGGAATTGATGAAGCTTTAGCTTTTGCCACTATGATCGAGTACGTAGAAAATATGCGATTTGATATCGTAATCTTTGATACTGCACCAACAGGACATACCTTGCGTCTCCTGAACTTCCCAAATCTCTTGGATAGAGGCCTTACGCAGATATGGAATTGGAGCTCTCAGTTTGGTGGTATTTTCCAAAGTATGGGAAGCTTGTTTGGTTTGCAGCAAGATTTTTTTGGACAACTTGCCAATAAGCTGGAGCGCTTTCGAGATTTGACACAGAAGGTTATCCATCAATTCCAGGACCCTAGAAAGACTACTTTTGTTGCTGTTTGTATTCCGGAGTTCCTCCCTATTTATGAAACAGAGCGTCTTTTACAAGACTTGAAGAAATTCCAAATTGATTGCAAATATATTATTGTTAACCATGTAATCAATGAATCAATTCAACTTGGAATGAACCCAGAAGATCTCTTTCACTCCAGAGTTAAGGTACAAAATAAGTACATAGAAAAAGTAAGGGATTTATATTCTGCGGATTTTCACGTAACAAAGTTGCCATTGCTTCCTTATGAGGTCAGAGGTTTAGCGACTATCAGTACTTTTGCGAAATTATTGCTCGGAACAAATAATCCATTTTATAAAGAGTTTTTGAAAAAGGAGAGCCACTCATTGGACATTGAAGAATATCCTCCTACGTTGCAGAATGTATTAGACGAAGACTCTCTACGATGGATTTTTATTGGTGGAAAAGGAGGAGTTGGGAAGACTAGTGTCTCTTCTGCTTTGGCAACTCTTTTATCTGAAAGGACTGAAGGTCGCGTGCTATTGGTTTCTACAGATCCTGCTCATAATCTATCTGATGCATTCAATCAGTCTTTTTCTTCATCACCTACAGCAGTAGAAGGGAATACTCGACTTGATGTAATGGAAGTTTCTCCCAATGTCGAAGAGCTATTTACTCAAGATCAAGACGGTGGTCTTCCTTTTGATATACCAGGTTTCGGGGACTTTGGAAACATTCGTAGTCGAATTCGGGATATATTTTCAGATATGATATCTTCTATACCTGGTATTGATGAAGCAATCAGTTTTGGTCATATCGTTCGTTTTATTCGAAACCAGGACTACAAAGTTGTGGTCTTTGATACTGCACCGACTGGACATACCTTGCGACTTCTGAGTTT
Organism: Galdieria sulphuraria; assembly: GCF_000341285.1. Lineage (NCBI taxonomy): Eukaryota > Rhodophyta > Bangiophyceae > Galdieriales > Galdieriaceae > Galdieria > Galdieria sulphuraria. Next base: position 269,473 of record NW_005178471.1, read on the forward strand.
CCCTTCAGTATTAGAGAACGGAGTTTCTTGGTTGTCTTCGTTTCAAGAACAATATTTACCTTTGTTGCAAAGTGCAGCAGCAATGATGCAAAATTCCAATGCAACTGGCAACCAGAGTTTTTCCCCGAGAGATATTGAGAATTTAATGAAACAGAAACTTCGGGAACTCAAAGCTACAATAGAAACAGTTCAAGAACAATTTCGAGACCCAAGTTGTACGACTTTTATTTGTGTTACAATAGCAGAAGCTCTTTCTATATACGAAACGGAGCGGCTTGTTCAACAACTTGCTTCTTATGATATGGACTGTAGAAATATCGTTGTCAATCAGTTGTTTGATCCAAATGAGGAGCATAAGAAAGAAATGTTATTGCTTCGTGCCAAAATGCAACAAAAATATTTGGATCAAGTGGACGAACTCTATTCCAGTGACTCATTTGTGATAAAAGCCCCTCTTTTACCTGAGGAATTGTATGGCTTGGAACACTTGAAAATGTTTGCGAACTATCTGAAACTCCCGTAAATCATAGTCTTGAATATATATATATATATATATATATATGACAGGTTTGTTCTGATATCCTGTGCCGAGATTATTACTGTTGTGGCGACTCTGTTGGATATAAAGAGTCAAAATAATTCTGGATTTATTGAACCATATAATTCTATCTTAAAGACAACTTCAAACCGCGATACAATTTGAAGACAAAGTCGAAGGAACTTTCAGCTAACAGGAATATCCGCCTCCTTCACATTACTTTCTTCTTCCACCTGGTCAAAAGTTTTGGTTTCCACAAGCTCTGGAATATCGTCGTCGTCTTCTTTTGACTTTTCCCCGTTTTCTGTAGCGTCACCCTTATCATCCGTCGTACTGAGACTCTCCATAAGGGAACGCATTTGCGCTAGATTATCCGAACCCAACTGATTGAGGACGTTAGGAAGTAATTCCTGAAGTGACTTGGTTTCTCCTTGGCCGGATACCACGTAAGTGTTCGCTCCGATGGCTGCTTGAACTAGAAGAACATTAATAAAGAGTTCAAATAAAAGTAAACTTTGCACACCTTTAGGAGTCGTAAAATTGATCACTTGTCCGTTATCTTTGAAGATATTTACCTCCTCAATTCCAGGTATTTGATTCAGGCCCAGACGCTTCAAGGTGCTTTGAAGTCGCTTATCATCAGTCGGTGTTCCTTTGTGAACTGCCTTCTTCTTTCTCCTAACAGTGCCTTTCCCACCAGTTCGAACATTCACAGCCATTCTTTGTAGCTTTGCCAACTTCTCATTTTTCAGAGTCTCATTTTCCATTATAGTTTCGGGACTGCACCGAGCTACAGCAGCCTTTGGAAATTCCAAGAAGGAAACTGATTTAGGGCACGATCGGCGGTTAAGTCGATTGAAAGACTTGTTGAGATGTAATTCTAATATCGTTTGGCTTTTGTTTATTGAATATGGACTTGAGCTGTTCTCCAATAAAAGTTTTTCCTAGAAATCAGTTTTATTGACGAATAGATGTTCACTTTTTACAACGACCGTATCGTTTTACGCTATCACGATTTTTTTCTAGCCGGACTGTTAACGATAAAGTCATTACAGTTTTGAGCTTTTGCTGAGTGTGATTTTCCGCTTGAAAGAGTAGTGATTAGTTTCTTGCTTTCTTTCTTTGGAATTTCTTTCTTTGAAATTGTACACACTTGTTTTTTGGATATTGTCTCGTTTTGACTTTGTTCCATTTCGGTTTGTTACTTGTTGTTTTTGTGGAAAGACCATTACCACCCAGGAAATGTGCCCTTGTATTATGAGAGAAAGAGGCGAGGTCTCTGTTTCCGCAACTTTTTAAATATTTCAGTTACACTGTTGGAAAATTCTGTTGATACTCACCCAAATAGCTCGACTAGTTGTGGTTTCGTTAACTTTTCTTTGCGCCAGTCTTCTCGACCATAAATAATCTCGTCTCCTATTACTTGTTTTCCTTGTAAAAGAGCATTCAAGGCGAACTCCCATAACTTTTCGTGGCCTACTCTCTTTATTGTATCTTCGTTAGATTCTCTCGGTAGTCCAACAAATTGCAGGACATCAAAAACTTTGGAGCTTTCGTGTTCGCAAGAAAAGTTAAATTTGCTTTGTTGTCGCTCATTGAGATGTCCAAAGTTGCCTTCTACAACAGGAGCATTCTTATAGCTGAAATCATTGTCCTGAGTCGTTTCAGCGGAACATGCGTCATCAACGTCTATAATATTCTCGAATTTTGATTCATTGCAAAGCAATGATTGACTATCTATAGAATATTAGTGACGCTCAAAGAATGAAATACTAATGCACAACCTCGAATTTTCTCAGGCTCAACTACGTTTCTATGCTCTTCGGTACTTTCTAGTTGAAGTTTGAACAAGTTTTATCAGCCTAAAATGATATTCAAAAGGTCACTTACTCTTCTGAAAGCTTTTATTTGTCGAGAAGACAGCACAGCGAGGATTTGGTGTCAGGTATGTGTCTTCATTGTATTTTGAGAGTTCAGTTGACCGAAATTGAATTTTCGACAAGGTGACAGGAGAAGATATTTCAAGAAAATGCTTTTGTATCATCTTTTTAGAAGGTGGTGTTTCTAGAATAAAGTCTTCTGCTAGTCTTGTTGCAACATTGTGGTGGTTGGGGTACTGTTCCGAACGAAACTCGTGTTTCTGTTGCTCTTCTAGAAGAAATTCTAGAGGAGGGAAATTGCTTTCAAATGAGTCTTGACTGTGACAGTATCTATCCATTGCTGCTTAAGCAAGGAACATGCTTTTAGGTTCCCGAGCAAACCCGCTGAAAGAATTCAAAAATTGAAATATTGAGAATGAGAGGACTGAAAGAAATTCCGTTGCCCAGAAAATGCTAAAGCTGGATAGAATTTCCTTGTAGTCCATATTGGAAAGATGATAGCTTTCAATATTGAGAAATAAATATATTTGATACTGGGCTGGTCACACTTGTACTTGGCAAGGAACTTTACTCTTTGACTAGTTTTTCTGGAGGTAGCGGATTCCATACGTAATATAGGAAAGTTACAGAAAAGTTTACGCTAGGGTCGAAAAGTTCTCAATCAATGCTTGGAGTATTAGCTCATAAGGATGCTTGTATAATTCTTTTGAGTAGCGTCTCCAAACTCTCCCCGTCACACTGTGTCGAATTTTCACTCTTGTTGAAGAGTGTCTTCATTACACGATTGGTTCGCAGTCTATTTGACCATTTCCTCAATTTCATAGTCTGTTGATATTTCATTGTTATTTTTGTGCACTTTATTTATTCTGTGCCATCTGAAAGTTTCCTCCAAGTTTCAGTGCCACTTCTGTGAGATTTCACTGTTCAACACTGTCATATAAAGGTACAATCTTTGTAAGGTGACACAGCTACTAATTTCTCGGAAACTAGTTTTTGCCAACGTCTTTGTTCTAATATATTGTGTTTTGAACAAGAGAGGTTTTGGAAATTTCAGTTAAAAGCAGGCAAGTTATGAGTACTTTCCCTAGTCTGTGACTCATATAATTTATTGACTTAGAGTTTGTTTCCAGTAGCGAAGCAGTGCCATTAATGCCCAACTCTGGAATCAATTGTCCAAAGAAGAGCAGCGTTGTCTGTTTTCAATTTCTGACAAAATCCTGTCGGTTATTTCTAGTTTCGAGCGTACATTATTTTTATATTCTTTCAAAATGATCTCTTTCGTATCTTGTTGTAAAAGTGCTGTATAGGACTTGCATTTGAAACATTCTTTTTTGCCTCAAACATTTGAATGATGGTATGGTTAAGGGACGGTTCATTTTTTTTCGGGAAGAATGGATATTAGGACATGCCTGACATGAATATTTTGGGTTTATAATAGCAAAGAGGAGCAGTGCTCTTTACGATTTTCTCCAAAATCTAACTGTGTTGTTTTTCATTTATGAATTGTCTATTGACATATAATCATAAAGAATTGGTACAATCAATCCCGCTGCATCTATTGGACCCTTTCCAATCATTGTATAATAAAGTAATGAAGTGGAAATTTCGAATCCTAAAATTTTTTACTTTTCAAAACAATTGCTTTGAAGCATCTTTTATTTTGATGTGCTTAATGTCCATGAAGATAAATGGCAATTGGTTCTATCGCCAATACACTCCATAAAGTATTACGTTTCGAGGAGTACCATCATCAAATTGAAAGAGTCTGTTATGAAAGAAACCCAGCGTTATGAACTTGTGTTTCTGAACGAATGTAACCATAAAGTTGCCTCTTGCAATATTAGAAAAGTTCAGAACTTCTAGAAATGAATTCCAAAGAAAATCAAAACACTGAGCAAGAACGGAAATCGAAAGCTATTGAATTCGAAAGGCAGTAGAAAGATCTAGCTTCTGCTGTGAGATAAGCTTGTCTCCGATCAACACCAGGAGAATGAAGCAGACCCTCCTTTTGATCCATTATAGTTGGACTGCAGCAGTGGTTTTGAGAGAGCATTTTCAACTCATTAATTTTTCCAACCACCAAAAAAATTTTAAAGTAGCTACTTGAAGTTTCGTTTAGATTTCTTTTTAGAGAGACCTTAAGTTGGTTGCTTCATATTTCATTGGCTTAATTTCTCATAAAGTCTCTTGTAGCTGGAATTATTTCGTGGCTTCCATGCTAAAACGGCCAACGAACCTAATTTATATGCTAAATCAAAGCTTGGATAGTTCAAAGATCTCACAAATGGACAAGGATTCTACAATGATCAACAATAACTATCCAAAAACCTTATTTCATTGCACGCTGTGTTGTATTTGCGAATGATACAGGCTCCTTTTATCTTGAAATGGTCCTTTTGAGAAACAAAATAGTCCTCCTTTGGAGTATTCAACTCTTTCTTTCACTCTTCATAGGCTCATCAACGGAACTTGAAGCAAACAATTTTATTTCTTATAGATCCTGCTACTATGATATTCGTCATTACACTCACGACAGCTCGGAAGATGCCAAGACCAATGATGACGGCTCAGCCACTAGTCAAACGAGGCATACAAAGATGTACGTGAAAAATTGGCACAATTGAGTGAGTAAGCGAATTATTGGCAAAAGCAAAAGAACTATCTTCTATACCATTTTTAGAAAGATTCGATTGATTTCTTTTCAACTCATATAGATGAAGTTGCACAAGAGCTGGGTATATGTGTAACGCTTCTTAAAAATTTTTGTCGCAAGAATGGAATCAAACAATGGCCGTATCGCAGACTGAAGAATGTTGATGCCAAGTTGAGCTCTTTACGTCGTCTCTTATTTACCCAACAATAGAAAAAAATTTCTTGAAGCATATGATTTGTTATTGACTGAAAGAGAAAGGATTCTACGTGGCCATGAATTCATCATCTCTCCAAGGTGTGGATACCGAAGTTTGATGCTCAGAAAATCGTGTCTGGCTTTAGAAAGGTTGCAAGACATTTTGTACTCTGTGAAGGACGGTTTCAAGTGACTCCTTCTTATTCAATAAGAAAGATCATGACAGTTCATCAAACCAACGTCGCAAGTGTCCCTTTGATTCCTCGAAAGATCTTGTTTGATAACCCCAAACAAACAGCAGTAAAAGTATCTCCAGGTAAACTTGTAGAAAGTTGACTTGAGAAATACAACTGAGGCTTTGTTTTAGATGGAAGTTTTCTAGCCTATCTAGCTCCAAGTGATCAAAACGTGCTGAACGTTTGGGTTTATCCTCGTGGGAGTGAGTTGAAGCGTATAATGACTAGAGATACTCAGCGTGGTATTCGATTTTTTCAATGGTCAGAAGATTCAAGGAGTATTTTGTATTTACAGGATAAGGATGGCGATGAAAACTTTCACTGTATGTATATATTTCTCTTTCATCGTTCTTTACTTATTTTGTAAGTTAGTATGGGCAGTTGATATTACTGAGGAAGGCTCTCCAAGTATAGACCTAACTCCTTTTGAAAATGTCAAGGTGGAGGGACTGATGTCTTCCCCCAAGAGACCTAATGAGCTTCTCATTGGAATGAATCAACGAGACTCGTCTTGTTTTGATGTTCATCGTATTTTTCTAGATTCACGAGAGATATGTTTTGATACTGAAAATCCTGGAGATGTTGTATCATGGACGTTGGATGAAAGTACCATGACAATATTGGGAGCTACTGCTACCCATCCAGAAGATGGAAGTACCATTCTTCGTATTCGTGATAGTCCTGAGGTACCTTGGAGAGAGCTGAAATACTTTCCATATGGTGAGGAAGGAGACATTGTGGATTTTAGTGCAGACCATGAGCATGTATATCTTCGAAGCTCTTTAGAAGCAGACAAGACACAACTAGTTTTAGCTAAGCGTTCCAACGGGGCCATTGTTCAAACGTTGGCTTTTTCTCATCAAGCCAACGTTGGTCGTGTTCTATTGCATCCTGATGATAAACGACTTCAAGTAAGCCTAAGCCTTGTTGATATTTTATAATAAGAGCCTTCTTTTATGAACCTTTACATAGGCCGTTTCTTTTACATTTGCCCGAAAGGAATGGAATTTTTTTGATGAATCCATGAAAGAAGACTTTCTTTTTATAGAACAAAAGTTTGGTGACGTTGATTTGGACTTTACAAGTCGTGACCATGCAGACTCTATATGGGTTTTATCAGTAATTCGTGACAGTCGTTCTGTTCAATATATTATGTTTGATAGAAGATCAAGAACGATAACACCTTTATTCCATGAACGTCCCGAACTTGATGAATATATATTGAGTAAGATGGAGTCCATTATTGTAAGTGCAAGAGATGGAATGCAGTTGCAGTGTTATTTAACAAGACCTGTCTATGGAACTGCACCATTTCCTCTTGTTCTCTTTGTACATGGTGGTCCTTGGGCAAGAGACTATTGGGGTTTCAATCCCATGTCACAATGGTTTAGCAATAGAGGATATGCTTGTCTTCAAGTCAACTATCGTGGTTCTGCAGGTTTCGTAAGTATATTTTATTTATATTATTAAAGACTGGTTTTATTTGGTTAGGGTAAAAGTTATTTGAATGCAGGAGATAAACAATGGGGCATTGGCAATATGCAAAATGATTTAACGGATGCTGTCAAATGGGCTATAGAAAATAACATTACAGTTTGGAATCAAGTGGCTATTTATGGTGTAAGTCAGGTTGCTCATATTCTATTGGATAATTGTATTCTTGAAATAGGGTTCTTATGGTGGATATGCTACATTGGCAGGTCTTGTGTTTACTCCAGAACTATATTGTTGTGGAGTTGATATCGTTGGACCCTCCAACTTGAAAACCTTGATAGACAGTGTTCCTGATTACTGGAAGCCTATGAAGAAGGAATTGTTATTGAGAATAGGGCCTGTAGATACAGATGAGGAATTCAATCGAAAAATATCTCCTTTGTTTCATGTGGAGAACATCAAGGCACCACTTTTAATAGGACAAGGAGCAAACGATCCTAGAGTGAAGCAGCGCGAAAGTGATCAAATAGTAAAGGCAATGTTGGAAAGGAATATACCTGTTGAATATGTGCTGTATCCCGATGAAGGACACGGTAGTTTAGATATTGGCATTTTGTTCAATAGTTTTCAATTTCATTTCGTTTTGTGTAGGTTTTGCTAGACCACCTAATCGATTAGACTTTTTAGGAAGAGCAGAAATATTTTTGTCCAAATATATTGGAGGTCGCTGTGAACCATATGAAAAAGTTGCCGAGAGTACCGCTTGTTTACCTATTCAAGAGGGTCTTCTTAAATAATGGGGTTTGTGGACTTAATAAAGTTACTTTTAGTGTTTGTTAGGATTCGTTTTGACTCGAGTCTAAAAAACTGCATTTTGAGAGAAAGAGTAGTTGGATTCCATTCTGGACCAAGTGACCTGTTTTTGTACATAAAGAAGAGCCAGTGTTGTCAACGCTTTGAACTTGGCTCAAGTTTAGTACTGAAACTATTCCGTCTTTAATTTCCAACTAATTCATTGTTTTAGTTGGACAAGTGTACTTTTATTATCTACGTTTCTTTGTAAAGTTCTGGAATTCATTCTTTCATAACCGTCCATCGAGTTCTCTTGAGCACTGAGTTCCTGGTAGACTTTAGTGTTTTTTTGTGTACCATTTTTTCTATCTTTTTGAAGTCTACACACTTTATGCAACACTTATTGTTGCTTCAACTTGTGGTATTATATGGAAACTTGAGATTTGCATTTTCGAGAAGAGAGCAAAGACAAAGGAGTTTAAGCTGTTGTTGAGTTCTAGCAGATCACTCCATTAGTTGCTCGCAAGTCCATTTAGTTTTATAATTGTTTCAGACCAATTTTGCATATTTACTAGCAGTTGAAATTCTTCTCTTGTAGTGGTTTGTTGGGAATCAGTCTTTGGGTTAATATCTCCAAGACATTCTTCAAGAACAAGAAACCAGTCAGACTCACAGTTGATTGTATTGGTCAGTTCACAGAGTAACTTTCTGTATGTTAGATTTTTGTCCTTTGCAGCAGTTTTCAAGATGGAGAAGTCAGTCTGTAGCTCCGCAACAGTTTTTGGAGTGTAAGCAATATTCGCACATTTTGGACAACCGATTCATTTCCCAGGATAGCATAGGAAAGTCTTGAGTCCTTCATTGCTAATTTTTAATGGATGTTTGTATTGTGATTGTCTTTGATCAATTCTCTATTGATTTGAAATATTAATTATCGATAGGGCTCTAGGAAGACGACTCCAACGATGGCACTGAATGAGTGCGAGCTTACCATTTTTCATTTTTTTCTTCTCTTTTCTTTTGTTTGCACTGCTTTTGTTACCTTTTCAGTATAAGAGTCGCCTT